>NC_069499.1:1027900536-1028200536 GCF_027579735.1 Bombina bombina
GCAATTTAATAAAGCCTTACACTATAAGCTTTATATGAGTCTTATTCATTATGGGACCCACTGACATATATTCACCTAGATTCCGAGTTTTGCGTTATGGTGTGGTACGGCTTTTAACGCTGAAAAATTGTCTATGATGCTGAATGGCCAGGAACGCACTATTACGAGTAGTGTCGGTATAACTGTAACGCAAGCATTTTAGCCTGTTTCACAAAACTCATAACTAAACTGTTACAAAGTACACTAACACCAATAAACTACCTAATTACCCCTAAACCGCCACCCTCCTGCATCGCAAACACTATCTTAAACCTATTAACCCCTAATCTGCTGCCCACCCACATCGCGACTAATAAATCAAGTTAACCCCAAATCTGACGCCCATCCACCCACATTGCCAACACTATTTAAATATATTAACCCCTAAACTGCCGCTCCCCGACATCGCTGACACTAATAAAAGTTATTGACCCCTAATCCGCCACCCCCGACATCACCAACACCTAAATAAACCTAATAACCCCTAAACCGCCGGCCCCCACATCGCCAACACTATAACAAAGTTATTAATCCCTAAACCTCCAGGCCCCCAAATAATAACTATTAAACTAAACATATTAACCCCTAGACTGCCGGGGCCCCCACATCGCAAAACACTAAATTAAACTATTAACCCCTAAACCTAACACTCCCCTAACTTCAAATTAAAATTACAATATAACTATCTTAAAATAAATAAAAACTAACCTGTGAAATAAAAATAAACTTAACATTAACTATAAATTAGAGGAAAAAATGGATTATATGTGAGCGCCTATAAGTGTATAACACAAATGGCAATAGATCTTTTTATGATGGCTTCTTTAGTATAATCTATTTTAATTTTATATATAAAAGTTTTTTTCTTTTTTTCTTTTTGTTTTTTTATAAATGAGGTTAAAAATATTATTAGGGTGAAAGGTCCAAAACAATGATTGCAATAAAAATGATAAAAGGCTATAAGTAATATATAATTGTTTATTGGTAAAAATTTGATTTAATTATGAATTCAAAAAAAGATAATAGTTTAAAGAAAAGATGAGTAATATACACAAACAATGTTAAAATATGTCTCCCTGTTGGTACCAATCAGATATCTAAACTAATGGTGATAATACTATCAGAAATATAAAAAGAATATAAAAAGAATATAAAGGAATCTTAAAATATAACCCTATGTATATCCTATTTAAAAAAGTAATGGCACTCAGAAGTGATAATAGTCTATTTCAAAAACATATAATTCTGATGTTCTTTTAGGAGTAATCCTTTCCTGTTGTTAATACTAAAGTCTGTGCACAAAAAGAAAAAGTTACCACAATATGCCCTCAGGCAAGATGAGATGAATCCTCCAGTTGTCCGTTTAAACAACTTTGCAAAACGCCTTTAGGTAGATTGTTTCCAAACAAGGCACTCCTAATCAAAGTAGTTTCAAATCGAAACTGGTTGTATAACAAAATCCGCTGCCGATGTTTATCCGTTTGCAGGAGACGCCAAACTGTCCCGTGTCGGTTCCTTGGACACGCCCACAAGTGCGGGAAATGACATCAGCGGTTTGGTTCCTGACTTCCTTGGCAGCGTACTTAGCAACGTCCTTGGTCCTAGTGTGTCAATCTTGTATCATCCGTGTATTGGCAACGCGTTTCAGCTCCTTGGAGCCTTTGTCAAGCCATACCGGATGATACTGTTAGGGTCCTTATATACCTCTGGTGTCATTTCTAGATTACTTAATTATTAATTGAGGCATTAAACATGTTAAAAGCGCTGGCTAGAGACTGTCCCTATTTTTTGAGACAGGAATTATTTTGTGTAAAATTTAAAAGATTCAACAGAAGTAATAAAACTTTTGGAAGATGTAACATGGACAGAGGAAATGTGGTTAGTAAGTTGCGATGTTACATCGCTCTACACTATAATTGAACATTCAAAAGGCTTAGAGGCAGTTAAGTATTTTTTAAGCAAGGATTCTACAATTCAAAAGGAACAGAGAGAATTTATTTTGGATAGCATAGACTTCATCTTGAACCATAATTATTTTCATTTTGATGATTCCTATTATGTACAAATATGCGGGACTGCTATGGGGACTAGGTTCGCACCCAGTTACGCAAATCTTTTCATGGGTCTATGGGAACAACAATTTTTAGCTACCCAGGAACTGGGTGCAAGCCTAGTCCTCTTTAAAAGGTACATAGATTATGTAATTATTATTTGGAGAGGAACACCAGAATCTCTAGAGAATTTTTTTAACAACATGAACAGCAATAGCCATAATATTAGATTCACTAAAGAAATGAGTAGGGAAAGTTTAAATTTTTTAGATTTACAAATTTATGTAGAGTAAGGAAAATTGAATACAAGAACGTATTTTAAACCGGTTGACAGTAACAACTTTATACATTCAACCAGCTGCCACCACCAATTATGGAAAAACAACATCCCTAAGGGTCAGATGATGAGGGTTAGAAAAAATTGCAACAAAAAAGATGATTATCTAACTCAGTCACTTATTCTAAAAGAAAAATTCATTGAAAGAGGGTACAAAGATAATTTTGTAGAAGACATAAGACAAAATGTTGAAAAAATAGATAGGAGAACTAATAAAGAAACAAAAAGAACCAAAGGCTGATCAAATCAGCACAATTAAAGTACCATTTGTTACAGAATATAATTCCAATCACAAAATAACAGAAAAAATTATGAATAAACATTGGCATGTGTTGAAGCAAGACAAAATATTAGGACCTTTAATTAATGAAAGACCCCAATTCGTTTACAGAAGAGCAAACAATCTGAAAAATAGGCTTGCCCCCACTACTAAAGAAAAAACAAAATAATGATAGAGACTTAAAAGGAAATGAAGTAAAAGGTTTTTTTCCTTGCTTTATCTGTAAATCCTGTAGACATTCACAAAAGAGAAAAACAGTCATTTCTAACATTAATAAGAGGGAATTTAAAATCCAAGATTGTATAAGGTGCACAGATAGTAATACGGTATATGTAATCCAATGTAAATGTGACCAACAATACGTAGGAGAGTCGGAAAGACCCCTACGGGAAAGAATTAGAGAACACATCCTATCAATCGAAAATATGGATAAAGAAAGGAATAAAGATCTACCGGTCCCTAAACATTTTAAACAATGTAATGGAGGGAATTTAAAATGTTTTCAATATATGGGGGTAGCTAAATTGCCCAAACAAACAAGAGGAGGGGACACACATAATAAATTATTGCAGTTAGAGAGCAAATGGATTTTTAATCTTGATACACTACATCTACAGGGTCTTAATTTAGAAATTGAACTAGGGAGCTTTTTTAAATAATCTTTTTAAATAATCTTTTTAAATAATCTCTTTTTTAAATAATCATCTAGTTTTCCTAATAACTGTTTATACTAGTTTCTTAATATAAAAAGTGTAAAATAATTGTTTTAGAAATATTTTTAGAAATATTTTTATGAATATACATTTAAACTGCCTTACACCTATATCCTCTAAGAATACGTTTACCATGAAATAGATATCTCTTTAAAAAATACCTGCAGGTAGGTAAAATAATGACCAAGTAATGACTAAATATCTCAAACTTAAATAGTTACAATTATGGTTTCCACTGGTTTTAGGTCCCTAACGAATAGTAATATGTTTTTATTATTTTTTAAAACAAACCCATTAGAATTATATGAGATAAAAATACTCTTAAACCAAAGAGTTATACCAATTTTATTAATTATTAATTCATCTAAAGTTGTGCACCCTCTGATATTCAAATCCTATTGCCTTTATTCTTATTTCTTTTTCTCTCTTTTTAAATATATAATGAAATAAAATAAAATGAAATAAAATGTCTTATGTGCAAAGCAGTCTTTTACACAAAATAATTCCTGTCTCATAAAATAGGGACAATCTCTAGCCAGCGCTTTTAACATGTTTAATGCCTCAATTAATAATTAAGTAATCTAGAAATGACACCAGAGGTATATAAGGACCCTAACAGTATCATCCGGTATGGCTTGACAAAGGCTCCAAGGAGCTGAAACGCGTTGCCAATACACGGATGATACACGATTGACACACTAGGACCAAGGAAGTTGCTAAGGACGCTGCCAAGGAAGTCAGGAACCAAACCGCTGACGTCATTTCCCGCACTTGTGGGCGTGTCCAAGGAACTGACATGGGACAGTTTGGCGTCTCCTGCAAATGGATAAACATCGGCAGAGGATTTTGTTATACAACCAGTTTCGATTTGAAACTACTTTGATTAGGAGTGCCTTGTTTGGAAACAATCTACCTAAAGGCGTTTTGCAAAGTTGTTTAAACGGACAACTGGAGGATTCATCTCATCTTGCCTGAGGGCATATTGTGGTAACTTTTTCTTTTTGTGCACAGACTTTAGAAGTATTAACAACAGGAAAGGATTACTCCTAAAAGAACATCAGAATTATATGTTTTTGAAATAGACTATTATCACTTCTGAGTGCCATTACTTTTTTACATAGGATATACATAGGTTTATATTTTAAGATTCCTTTATATTATTTTTATATTCTTTTTATATTTCTGATAGTATTATCACCATTAGTTTAGATATCTGATTGGTACCAACAGGGAGACATATTTTAACATTGTTTGTGTATATTACTCATCTTTTCTTTAAACTATTATCTTTTTTTGAATTCATAATTAAATCAAATTTTTACCAATAAACAATTATATATTACTTATAGTCTTTTATCATTTTTATTGCAATCATTGTTTTGGACCTTTTACCCTAATAATATTTTTAACCTCATTTATAAAAAAACAAAAAGAAAAAAAGAAAAAAACTTTTATATATAAAATTAAAATAGATTATACTAAAGAAGCCATCATAAAAAGATCTATTGCCATTTGTGTTATACACTTATAGGCGCTCACATATAATCCATTTTTTCCTCTGATTGTTTTTTCAGGCTTAGGGATTGCCTGTTTTCTATGTGTAGCTTTGATATTATCTAGCACATTGGTTTTTCAATAACTCTCTTTAACTATTAACTATAAATTAACCTTACATAACTATTCTAATAAAATAAAAAAATACTAGCAATTAAAAAAATCTAACACTACGAAAAAAATAAAAAAAATAAAAATTACAAAACCCCCCCCCACTAAATTACAAAAAATAAAAAAACACTAAGCTTACAAAAAAATAATAAACAAAATTATCAAACATAAAAACAATTACACCTAATCTAATAGCCCTATTAAAATAAAAGAAAGCCCCCCAAAATACAAACACCCCATAACTTACAATAAACTACCAATATCCCTTAAAAGGGCCTTTTTAGAGCATTGCCCTAAGTTAAACAGCTTTTTACCTGTAAAAAAAAAAATACAGTCCCTCCAACAGTAAAACCCACCACCCAACCAACCCCACAAAATAAAAAAAACCTAACTCTAAAAAATCCTAAACTACCCATTGCCCCTAAAGGGGCATTTGTATGGGCATTGCCCTTAAAAGGGCATTCAGCTCTTTTACAAGGGCTCATCCCTAATCTAAAACTAAAACTAACCCTATAAAATCTACTCACTGTTTCTGAAGTCCGGACATCCATCTTCATCCAAGCGGCGAGAAGTCTTCATCTAGGAGGTGACACCTTCATCCATCTCGGGGATGTCTTCTATCTTCATCCTGGCAGCGGGGAGTGGAGCTATCCTGGAAGTGGATCCCATCCTGCACAGAGCGTCCTCTTTATACGGTCACCGTCGTACATTGAAGTCGAATGCATGGTAGCCGTTTCAAAATGACGTACCTTGCATTCCTATTGGCCAATAGGATGAGAGCTTCTGAAATCCTATTGGTTGTTCAAAACAGCCAATAGCATGAGAGCTACTGAAATCCTATTGACTGATTTAAACAGCCAATAGGATTTCAGTAGCTCTCATCCTATTGGCTGATTTGAATTTGAAGAATCAAATAAGCTAATAGGAATGCAAGGTACGCCATTTTGAAATGGCTACCTTGCATTCATCTTGAGTGTCGGGCGGTGACCTTATGAAGAGGACGCTTTGCTCAGGATGGGATCCACTTCCAGGATAGCTCCGTGCCGCTGGGATGATGACAGAAGATGCCCCCGCGATGGATGAAGGTGTTGCTGCCTGGATGAAGACTTCTCACCATCTGGATGGAGAATGATGTCCGGACTTCAAGAACTGTGAGTAGATATTCTGGGATTAGTGTAAGGTTGTTTTTTGTTTTTTTTTAAATTTGGGTGGGTTTTTTTTTAGATTAGGGATGGGCACTTGTAAAAGAGCTGAATGCCCTTTTAAGGGTAGTGAAAAAGAGCTGAATGCCCTTTTAAGTGCAATGCCCATACAAGTGCCCATTTAGGAACAATGGGTAGTTTAGGAATTTTTAGAGTTAGGTTTTTATATTTTGGGGGGTTGGTTGGGTGGAGTTTTTTTTTTTTTTTTAACTTAGGGAAATGCCCTACAAAAGGCCCTTTTAAGGGCTATTGATAGTTTATTGTAGGTTAATGTGTGTTTTTATTTAAGGTTTTATTTTTATTTTTATAGGGCTATTAGATTAGGAGTAATTGTTTTTATTTTTGATAATTTAGTTTATTATTTTTTGTAAGCTTTGTGTTTTCTATTTTTCGTAATTTAGTGTTTATTATTTTTTGTAATTTTAGATTTTTTAATTTTTTTCGTAGTGTTAGGTTTTTTAAATGTGTAAATTAGGTTTTTAATTGGTAGTATTTTTTTATTTTATTAGAATAGTTATGTTAGGTTAATTTATAGTTTAATGTTAGGTTCATTTTTATTTCACAGGTAAGTTTTTATTTTTTTATTTTAAGATAGTTATATTGTAATTGTAATTAATAGTTAGTGGGTGTTAGGTTTAGGGGTTAATAGTTTAATTAAGTGTTTTACGATGTGGGGGCCGGTTTAAAGAATAATAGGTTTATTTAGTGGCGGCGATGTGGGGGCTGGAGGTTTAGAGGTTAATAGGTTTATTTAGTAGCGACGATGTGGGGGGGCGTAGGTTTAGGCGTTAATAGGTTTATTAATAGCAGTGATATGGGAGGCCAGAGGTTTAGGGGTTAATAATTTTATTTAGTGGCAGTGATGTCGGGGAGCAGTGGATTAGGGGTGAATAGCTTTTCTTAGTGTCGGCGATGTCGGGAGCAGCGAATTAGGGTGTTTAGATTTGGGATTTATGTTAGGGTGTGAGGTTTAGAACTTTTTTTCGCTATAGACATCAATGGGGTTTCGCACTTCAGGTGTTAGTTTTTTTTTTCTAACACTCTCTCCCTATTGATGTCCATGGTGGAAAGCGTGCACAAGCACGTCAAATCAGCCCTTGGATTTTGTGCGGTATGGAGCGTAACGCCACCATATCACACGCACATGGAGACTTTTCAGTAACTAGTAATGGCACCGCTATGGAGAGTGAAATAACGCAACTTTTTGGCATTAGTTTTGCACCCTGTTTAGCGCAAAACTCTTAATCTAGGTGTTTTTTGTTGCATTGTGTCTTTATATTTATTTTATTGGCTAAAACAAACTGTGGCTCATAATACATTTATAAGAAAAATAAACATAATTATAATATAAAATGGGAACTTAATCCAATAAGATACTAATTAGTGGCTGTTAAAAAGTTGCTGATACATATATATAATATATATAATTATATAATTATTGTATCACTCCAAATTAAAAAAAAAAAAAAAAAAAAACATTAATAACCATAGATTTTTTTTTCATATCTTTTGCCATTCCCAGCACAAGAATACAGGCAACATTTTTTTTGAAATACAACAAGCAGAAATAAGTAGTAGCAAATGGTGTTCTACCCAAACCTGTGATTCCTTCATCCCTTTATAAAGAGTTTTGAAGAAATCTTCATTAGTATCCCAAATCTTGGTATTAATTTCCCTATGCTTTATATACATTGTGCAGACATTGATTTTACATTGGAAATAGGAGAAAAGTGGGGCGCCTTATGTGTATATCAGTATGCCAAACAATAAAAATAAGAATAGCCAAGTGGGTACTCACAGTTGGCCCAAGTACACTTATGTACTGGTAGACCCAGACTGGTAACTGGAGGTGTACCAGCTAACCCTCTCCAGGCGTAGGTTGGTCAGTGCAGGAGGATCCTGCCACACTCAATGTGAGTTAAAAGTCAGTTGCAGTGGTTGTAACTGCTCAAGAAGATGATAAACCAAGGCTTGTATAAAACAAGTTAGTTTATTAAAAACAATGTTAAAAGCATTGACAAGCAATGGTTATAATGTAACGCGTTTCTCAGCCCCAGCATGGGCTGTTTCATCAGGCATAATACACCTTCTGACAATCTATTTAAACTAAGCCTTGACCAATGATTAGCAAGGACACACCCATAATGGGCGTGTGTAAGTGCAAATATTCCTAATTGATTAATTCACAACAAACAACAGACTTACAATGATCATGTGCACAAACATGTAAAATACTATGCTGAACATTTGTAATCTAGACATAGTCAACATGCAAACTGATATACAATAACATTAAAATCATCATTTATGTATTATAAAACACCATATTGTATTGTGATGACATGCAAAAAGGATACTACAAAATAGTCCAATATGTCACAATTGCAATGCATATGCAATGCAATCTATATACACAACCATTACACAGATTCATATGTTAACATCCAATGTACAATCTATCATAGGTTTACAAAATAGTACATATGTTCATCACAAATTCTAATCCTCCTCATCTCGAATAAGATCCACATAGGGATTTTATTTGTTTCTGAAGGAATTATTTTAACATAAGAAATATGTAACAATTTTTCCATAATTGTCAAGTAATGCTCACTATTTAGACTAGTGGTCCTACACCAGGTGCTTGTGTGAATCGTTCAATTGAATCATTCTCATATTCTCTAGATGTATTGAGTAAAAAGTTTCTAACTACTAAGTAAACAAATATATGTGAGGATTATATGATATCTATCCCATTGTGTACAATTTACTAAAATAAACTGATTTGGGTCTGCGTGGTAACACACTATCCACTGAATAAACTGTGCATTTGACGGTATTGAGCCAATCATGTCTCAATATTTCTGATACACCCTCTACTCAACCAATGATCTGGCAGTGGGCGTGAAGGAAGTGATGTCATGGTGAAGAATAACCGACTGTCACCTATAGGATGCTGTTTCAAGTTATGATGCTCCTCGGGGGGGGGGGGGCGTTGCCAATTACCACGATTTGGACCTATTACGTCCAGTTTCTAATTCTGACACTCTTACAATGGTGTTATTTTGTTATGTCAAAAGTGCTTAAATGTATAGAGGGGACTGTGGTCTGCTGACGCTTACAGAGTGTCGTACTCGTATCTGTTACCAAACCTAATAATACTTAGCCAATGTGTGATACTATGAGATGTGCTTGTGTGCATAAGTGGGCGTGGTATACTATCGCTCTTACAGACCCATGATAACTATAAATAGATAATAATATTTAGTGTTAGTACACTTATTAATGGAGACAAAGTGTACTGTTGTGAGCTATACTGGATTTAATCATATTCTATAAGTGAACTTAATTTCAATCGGCTAGATTACGAGTTGGTAAGGCTTGCGGTGCTAACGAGCATTTTTTTGTCACCGCTCACTTAAGACAACGCTGGCGTTAGCTGCAAAAAAGTGAGCAGAGAGCAAAATTTAGCTCCACATCTCACCTCAATACCAGCGCTGCTTACGGTAGCGGTGAGCTGGCTAAACGTGCTTGTGCACGATTTCCCTATAGGAAACAATGGGGCTGAGCCGGCTGAAAAAAAAACTAACACCTGCAAAAAAGCAAAGTTCAGCTCCTAACGCAGCCCCATTGTTTCCTATGGGAAAATACATTTTATGTCTACACCTAACACCCTAACATGAACTCTGAGTCTAAACACCCCTAATCTTACACTTATTAACCCCTAATCTGCCGCCCCCAACATCGTCGCCACCTGCATTATATTATTAACCTCAAATCTGCCGCTCCGGACACCGCCGCCACCTACATTATAGTTATGAACCCCTAATCTACTGCCCCAACATTGCCGAACCCTGCATTATATTTATTAACCCCTAATCTGCCGCCCCAACGTCGCCGCCACTATAATAAAGTTATTAACCCCTAAACCTAAGTCTAACCCTAACCCTAACACCCCCCTAATTTAAATATAATTTAAAATAATCTTAATAAAATTACTACAATTAAATAAATTAATCCTATTTAAAACTAAATACTTACCTATAAAATAAACCCTAAGCTAGCTACAATATAACTAATAGTTACATTGTAGCTAGCTTAGGGTTTATTTTTATTTTACAGGCAACTTTGTATTTATTTTAACTAGGTACAACAGTTATTAAATAGTTATTAACTATTTAATAACTACCTAGCTAAAATAAAGACAAATTTACCTGTAAAATAAAACCTAACCTAAGTTATAATTACACCTAACACTACACTATAATTAAATTAAATTCCTAAACTAAATACAATTAAATACAATTAAATAAACTAAAGTACAAAAAAAGTTATAATTACACCTAACAATACACTATAATTAAATGAAATCCCTAAACTAAATACAATTAAATAAACTACAAAGTTTGTTTAAAGTACAAATAAAAAGACACACTAAATTTTAGAAAATAAAAAAATAATTAAAATTTTTTAAACTATATACACCTAATCTAATTCCCCCTAATAAAATAAAAAAAAACTCAAAATAATAAAAATCCCTTAAAAGGGCTTTTTGCGGGGCATTGCCCCAAAGTAATCAGCTCTTTTACCTGTAAAAAATAAAATACAATACCCCCAACATTAAAACCCACCACCCACATACCTAACCCTACTCTAAAACCAACCCAATTTCCCCTTAAAAAAATCTAACACTAACCCCTTGAAGATCACCCTACCTTGAGACGTCTTCACCCAACCGGGCACAAGTGGTCCTCCAGACGGCCAGAAGTCTTCATCCTATCCATGCAGAAGAGGACCTCCAGACGGACAGAAGTCTTCATCCAGGCGGCATCTTCTATCTTCATCCATCCGGAGCGGATGCGGGTCCATCTTCAAGCCAACCGACGCAGAGCATCCTCTTCTTCCAATGACTCCCAATGAATGAAGGTTCCTTTAAATGACGTCATCCAAGATGGCGTCCCTTGAATTCCGATAGGCTGATAGGATTCTATAAGCCAATCGGAATTAAGGTTGGAAAAATCCTATTGGCTGATGCAATCAGCCAATAGAATTGAAGTTCAATCCTATTGGATGATTTAATCAGCCAATAGGATTGAGGTTGTATTCTATTGGCTGTTCCAATCAGCCAATAGAATGTGAGCTCAATTCTATTGGCTCCCGTCGGTTGGCTTGAAGATGGACCCGCTCCACTCTGGTTGGATGAAGATAGAAGATGCCGCCTGGATGAAGACTTCTGCCCGTCTGGAGGTCCTCTTCTGACCAGATAGGATGAAGACTTCTGCCCGTCTGGAGGACCACTTGTGCCCAGTTGGGTGAAGACGTGGGGATTGGGTGGTTTTAGAGTAGGGTTGGGTGTGTGGGTGGTGGGTTTTAATGTTGAGGGGGTATTTTTTACAGGTAAAAGAGCTTATTACTTTGGGGCAATGCCCTTTTAAGGGCTATTTGTAATTTAGTATAGGGTAGGGATTTTTATTATTTTGGGGGGCTTTTTTATTTTATTAGGGGGATTAGATTAGGTGTAATTAGTTTAAAATTCTTGTAATTATTTTATTATTTTCTGTAATTTAGTGGTTTTTTTTGTACTTTAGTTTATTTAATTTAATTTAATTGTAATTAATTGAAGTTAGTTTAGGGAATTAATTTAATTATTGTGTAGTGTTAGGTGTAATTGTAACTTAGGTTAGGGTTTATTTTACAGGTAAATTTGTACTTATTTTAACTAGGAAGTTATTAAATATGTAATAACTATTTAATAACTATTGTACCTAGTTAAAATAAATACAAAGTTGCCTGTAAAATAAAAATAAACCCTGAGAAAGCTACAATGTAATTATTAGTTATATTGTAGGTATCTTAGGGTTTATTTTATATATAAGTATTTAGTTTTAAATAGGAATAATTTATTTAATTGTAGTAATTTTATTTAGATTATTTTAAATTATATTTAAGTTAGGGGGGTGTTAGGGTTAGACTTAGATTTAGGGGTTAATAACTTTAGTATAGTGGCGGCGACGTTGGGGGCGGCAGATTAGAGGTTAATAAATGTAGGTAGGTGTTGGCGATGTTAGGGATGGCAGATTAGGGGTTAATAAAATGTAACTAGTGTTTGCGAGGCGGGAGTTCGGCGGTTTAGGGGTTAATACATTTATTACAGTGGTGGCGATGTCCGGTCGGCAGATTAGGGGTTAAAAAATTTATTTCAGTGTTTGCAATGTGTGTGGGGGCCTCGGTTTAGGGGTTAATAGGTAGTTTATGGGTGTTAGTGTACTTTTTAGCACTTTAGTTAAGAGTTTTATGTTACGGCGTTAGCCCATAAAACTCTTAACTACTGACTTTTAAGAGCGGTAAGAGTCTTGACAGGAGAGGGTGTAACACTCACTTTTGCCAAGACTCGTAATACTGGCGTTAGGCAAATTCCATTGAAAAGATAGGATATGCAATTGACGTAAGGGGATTTGCGGAATGCTCGAGTCACGGAAAAAAAAGCGGTACACCTGTACCTGCCAGAATCGTAATACCAGCGGGCGTTAAAAAGCAGCATTGGGACCTCTCAACGCTGCTTTTTAAGGCTAACGCAAAACTCGTAATCTAGGCAAATGTGAGTAATGTTTCAATAGTGTAAAGAAACAATATATAATCTATATTGTGGCATGATAATGTGTGATTAACTAGTGATGGTGTTTGAATGTGTGCATGTGAACACCTTATATGATGTGTGTTAGTTGTCTAAATGAGCACAATTTGTGTGTATGTGTCATATGTTCTAATTTTGTTATGAATCTGTTCATAGTGTACTAGATTCTCTAGAAGTGCACTCAGTGTTGATATATGATACATATCCTAACTGGTGTAGTGTATCTATGATAATAGGAACAAGTGAACTTAGAATATCATCCTACTAATAAGAAGACATATTATAATAAAAGTAAGGTGTTGACTATAATTATAACAGTACAAAAATTCATATGACTAGTGTTGAAAAACGACCTCAATTAATGGTTACAAAATAAGATAATGGGCAAGAATTCTTATGACTAATGATGAATGATGACCTCAATAAAAGAGGTCCTATAAAATCAAAAATATATAGCCACCGGAAAAAAATGTGACATAGATAATATATCACTTGCTCCCTAAGGACTCACCTATAAGGTGGTATTAGCACACTATGATGATAATATGTGATGGGTGGGCTCTCAAAATTCTAAAAATTACTATCATTACTGGATCTTTAAGGAGAGGAGGAATAAGAGGATGAGTTCTTAATAAGCATGTGTCTGAGACAATGCATATTCATGTGAAAGTGTGACAAAAAAATACCTGAACAATTGCGAGCCCTCAAAATTATTACTATATAATGAAACCCATATGTTGTCTTGATGAATATGTACAATATATGATGTATCAAAATGCCACTAAATCAATTACCTCATTTAGTCCAGAGGGAAACAGGGACTGGAAACGATAAATCCAGCATGTCTCCCTCTGGCGTAAACGGTTATATCTGTTGCCCCTATATAAGCATGATATGCTCTCTAAAGGGGTTATAACAAAAGTATTACAATTGTTATGTTGTAAGACACTGTGCCTGGAGACACTGTGCTTCAAAGAACCATTCTTTAGATTCCTATTGTGTTAACTCCATCTGGTTCTTATTTTCCTACAAGTGCGTCCTTAATATTGTAATCCACATTCACATGTGAGGACGAATATAACCGTGGCCAGACTTTTAGCCGACGGACATTTGGCAGACGGACATTTGGCCGAAACACAAGTGGCTGTCAGATAACAGTCCGGCCATGAGATAGATAGATTTGATAGATAGATAGATAGATACATAGATTAGATAGATAGATCAATAGATGCAATAGATACATTTGATAGATACGATAGATAGATAGATTTGATAGATAAATAGATAGATTTGATAGATAGATAATTTCCCAGACAGAGAATTACAAGACGTGCGGCCTGGGACCCATGGTAAGGTTCCCAGAGGCAGTTGTGGCGCCCGAGGCTCTGATTAGAACAGAGCACTCTGGAACGTATCTGCCCTCGGCCAAAATCAGAACATTCTTTAGCTTTCTGTCTGTCAGCCAAATGTCCGTCGGCCAAATGTCCGTCTGCCAAATGTCCTTCTGCCAAATGTCCTTCTGCATTTTGTCAGAGCACCGAATATAACATAGGCAGAACCACAGTCCATACGGGTTTTAATTTCAAAGGTTTCACCTGTAGTATGACTGGTTACAGAGTTACTGCCATGGGTCAAAGATTTGCACATTAAACACCTCTTTTTGTTACATTTGAACACTCCTAGTTTCTTAATATTTCTAGTGACTTTCAAAGGCAATGTATGGTGTGTATTTCTTTTTGGATATTAAAGGAAGAAGAAGTGCTAAACTTTAACCCTGTGTGCTATTTAAAAGATCAGTCTCACTACTAATCTAAGAAGTATATGCAAAAAAGGTAAGATAAACAGTGCTAACGAATACTGAAAGTATGTGAAAGCAAGGGTTATAAATCAAACAATTATTGGCTCTAATATATTGTTTCTATATATTACACAATATACCACCATAACTTGGTCAAATATAAAATTAGAATTTATTTTCTAGAGTGCATAATAAAAAGTGCATAGAATGAAATCAAGCAATAAAAATCTTACAATAAAAATCATACAATAAAATTTATACAGTAAAAAGTGTACACTATTGCTACCGTATGAGGATGTCTCCTCTTGGTGACAATGATCGGTATGGGGTTTATATACCACCTTTCATACAGCTGTATACTTAAAGGGACAGTCAAGTCCAAAAAAAACTTTCATGATTTAAATAGGGCATGAAATTTTAAACAACTTCCCAATTTACTTTTATCACCAATTTTGCTTTGTTCTCTTGGTATGCTTAGTTGAAAGCTAAACCTAGGAGGTTCATATGCTAATTTCTTAGACCTTGAAGACTGCCTCTAATCTGAATACATTTTGACCACTAGAGACTGAGAGCATTAGTTCACGTGTTTCATATAGATAACATTGAGCTCATGCACGTTAAGTGACCTAGGATTGAGCACTGATTGGCTAAACTGCATGTCTGTCAAAAGAACTGAAATAAGGGGGCAGTCAGCAGAATCTTAGATACAAGATAATTACAGAGGTAAAACGTGTATTATTATAACTGTGTTGGTTATGCAAAACTGGGGAATGGGTAATAAAGATATTATCTTTCTTTGTAAACAACAAAAATTCTGGTGTTGACTGTCCCTTTAAAGTTAATTACCACCTTAAAAATCACTACCACTTTAAACATTATTTGGGTGATGATTGAAGTTGTAATCGTTTATATGTTATTTGTAAACATGTTTCAAAGTTCACTTGTTATTAGAAAGTTCACTTGTACAATGTGTCAAAAAGCACTTCTGTTTAGTGAACTTATTGATATTTTAACTTCAGGGCTTTTAACAGGTCAAACTTTGTTGCATGGTAAGCTGATTTGTTATAGTTGTATACTGCAGTTAAATGCTATGTAAGCTGTCCGTTATATACGCCAATACTCGTTAAAACATGAACACACTACTATGTGTAGTGGAGATACATTACCAGTCCCTTTGCCGTTTCTCTTTTAGGATTATGTGGCGTATTACTAATTTGTGGTCTATCCTTGGATCGTTGAACTTCCGATCTCACCTCTGACCCCTTGGAGTGTGACAACGTCACGTTCGAAATGCTGGTATTTCGGATCTGCCGTAGGTCTCTCAAAAGTGGAGGGTATAACAGGGCTACCGGTTCTTTTCACCTCCACTTTAGTATGTGTTCATCTGTTATGACCAATAGTTTTCATGGTCTCCTTCTATAATCTCTTCCTATGGTCTCTTCCTGTACTCTGCGCAGAGTATTGGCTTTCAATAGAGACTGTTGGGATTCTTTCAATGCTGTGTGGCTTTTTTAGACCCCTGGATAAACATCTTTAAAATTATTTCTGTTGGTCATAATACAGCTAAAGATTAAACATTCTATATTGTTTAATTTATACCATTTTTAAAATTAATTTATAGTATTAAATTGTCCTATGTATATCGCTACTGAATATATTGTGAACTAGTGATCTATGTGTATATATTACAATTTTCAGTTGGGTGGATGCATTTGATATGGGTACTTATTAATTCTATTTACACTTGGATAATATCTTTAGTCTAGTAATATCTAAAATTGTATCATATTATAGGTACCAATCTAAATTATAACTTTTTATCTAATATGAATGGACTTTTTATCTAATATGAATGGACTAAGATCTAATTCTGATTTGAGTCCCTTTGGGTGAAGGGTTCCCATGTTATATATATATATATTCTGCCTCTTTTTTTTAATAAAAATTTTTCAAAATTACCTCCTTTCCATTGAAAATATTTTAAATCATAACTTTTTTGACTGTGAATCATCAGTCTCCTAGTGCCATTGAATTGCAGTTGCCTGCCTGCCAGCGTGTGTGCCAGGCCCACTTGCCGTTTCCAACTAGTGCCACTAATCATATTTGTTCTAACAGTATTGTCAATTTTTTTTTAAAAAATTTTTTGGACTAAGAAGCATGACTCAGCTAGTGTAATCTAATTGCAGTTGCCTTCCTCCCAGCGTGTGTGCCAGACAGGCCCACTTGCCAACTAGTGGCACCAATCATATTTGTTGTCACAGTACTTTTAATATTTAAAAAATAAACATTTTTGACTTTGAAACATGAGTCTTTTTTTTGTTGTCAGGCTCACAGCGTATACTGTGCCCACTTGCCCAGTGCCACCACTCATAATTTATTTAATAGTATTGTAAGTGTACATTTTAAAAAAAAATGACAGGCAGAGGCAGGCCATCCCGCAGGTGCCGTTGTGGTCGTGGTGCTGTGATTCCTTTAGACCCTACAAATATGCACATTGTTCAGACGCCAGGTGCCAGGGGGGACGCGAAAAGTTCTGAGGAGGACCTAGTTGAATGGCTAACACAGGACACCCAATCTTCTACAGCTTCCGCTCCTAGTCCTCCTAACCTTGACGCACCATCTACGTCCAGCTGTGCTTTGGGCACGTCTCAAGTGACCAGTGCCACTCGCCCGCCTGTCGCCACCACCAACACTAGCACCACAGCCGCTTCACTTGATCTGTCACAGGAGTTATTGACACATCAGTTGGAAGAAATGAGTGATGCGCAACCATCATTGACAGATGATGTAGATAACAGTGATATGTCTAAGTCAGGCAGCATTACAGACATGGAGGTACGGTGTGGTGATAATGATGATGATGATGTTGTACCCGCTGCTGCTTCCTTTCTTGATGTGTCAGATACAAGTGAAGCGGTTGATGATGATGTGTCGGTGGATGTCACGTGGGTGCCTGATAGAAGAGAAGAAGAAGAGGGGGAAAGTTCAGATGGGGAGACAGAGAGGAGGAGGAGGAGAAGAGTTGGAAGCAGGGGGAGGTCATCTCAAGGAGCTAGTGGCACAGTCAGACAGCATGCATCGGCACCTGGGGTCAGCCAGACAGCACGCCAATCAACGCATGCTGTCGACACCACCAGAATGCCGTCATCGCAGAGCTCAGCAGTGTGTCATTTTTTGTGTGTGTCTGCCTCTGACAACAGCAATGCCATTTGCAACCTGTGCCAAAATAAACTGAGTCGTGGGAAGTCCAACATCCACCTAGGTACAACTGCTTTGCGAAGGCACATGGTCTCACATCACAAACGCCGATGGGAAGAACACATGAGTAGAAGCAGCACACAAACTGAAAGCCGCCCTCCTCCTCCTGCTCCAGCATCTTCAGCCACGTCAACCACTGCTGTCCTCCTCTCAACCATCCTCCACTGAGTCTCTCTTACGTAGCAGTTCCTGGTCATCTGCCCACAGTCAGGTGTCTGTCAAGGACATGTTTGAGCATAAGAAGCCAATTTCTCAAAGTCACCCCCTTGCCCGGCGTCTGACAGCTGGCTTGTCTGAACTCTTAGCCCACCAGCTTTTACCATACAAGCTGGTGGAGTCTGATGCTTTCAAAAAATTTGTATCTATTGGGACACCGCAGTGGAAGGTACCCGGCAGAAATGTATTTTCACAAAAGGCAATCCCAAACCTGTACTCTATTGTGCGAAAGGAAGTAATGGCATGTCTGGCACACAGCGTTGGGGCAAGGGTCCATATGACCACGGATAGCTGGTCTGCAAAGCATGGTCAGGGCAGGTATATCACCTACACTGTGCATTGGGTAAACCTGCTGACGTCTGACAAGCATGGAATGGGTGGCTCTGCAAGAGTTGGTGAAACCGCCACGACTTGCAGGCAGGCCTGCTGCTACCTCCTCTACACCTCCTATTCCATCCTCTTCCATAACCTCTTCCTCGGCTGAGTCCTCTTCTGATTCTGCGTCTTGCTCCACATCAATGGCACCCCCCAGCTCCCCAGGTACTATTTAACATCCCGGATACGGCAGTGTCACGCCGTCTTGGGGTTGACTTGCCTGAAAGCGGAGAGTCATACCGCACCAGCACTCCTGACCGCCCTGAATGCACAGGTGGATCAGTGGCTGACTCGGCACCAACTGGAGATTGGCAAGGCTGTTTCTGACAATGGAAGTAATTTGGTGGCGGAATTGAAATTGGGCAAGTTGACACATGTGCCGTGCATGGCACATGTGTGTAATCTGATTGTACAATGCTTTGTGCATAAGTACCCAGGCTTCCAGGACGTCCTGAAGCAGGCCAGGAAGGTGTGTGGCCATTTCAGGCGTCCCTACACTCCATGGCGCACTTGTCCGATATCTAGCATCGAAACAACCTGCCAGTGAGGCGTTTGATTTGCGACAGCCGATACGGTGGAATTCAACACTCCTAATGTTCGACCGCCTGCTCCAACAAGAAAAAGCTGTTAATGAGTATTTGTATGACCGGGGTGCTAGGACAGCCTCTGGGGAGCTGGGGATTTTTTTGCCAAATTACTGGACGCTCATGCGCAATGCCTGTAGGCTCACGCGTCCTTTTGAGGAGGTGACAAACCTTGTCAGTCGCACCGAAGGCACCATCAGTGACATCATACCATTTGTTTTCTTCCTGGAGCATGCCCTGCGAAGAGTGCTGGATCAGGCCATAGATGAGCATGAAGAGGAAGAGTTGTGGTGTCCATCACCACCAGAAACAGCTTTATCAGCATCGCTTGCTGGACCTGCGGCAACGCAGGAAGAGGATTGTGAGGAAGAGGAGTCAGAGGAGGAATGTTGCTTTGAGGAGGAGGAGGAAGACCAAGCACAACAGGCATCCCAGGGTGCTCGTTGCTGTCACATCTCTTGTACCCGTGGTGTTATACGTGGCTGGGGGGAAGAAGATACCCTCAGTGACATCAGTGAGGATGAGGAACGGGACATGATTAGCTTGGCATCCAAACTTGTGCAAATGTAGTCTTTCATGCTGTCGTGCCTGTTGAGGGACCCTCGTATAAAAAGCTGAAGGAGAACGACCTGTATTGGGTGTCCACTCTACTAGACCCCCGGTAGAAGCATAAAGTGCCTGAAATGTTACCAAATTCCTGCAAGTCGAAAAGGATGGAGCATTTTAAAAATAAATTAAAAACTATGCTTTACACAGCATATAATGGTGATGTCACAGCACAACGGGAATCTAACAGGGGAAGAGATGAAAGTAATCCTCCTCCTCCTCCTCCCACGACCACGGCGGAAAGGACAGGACGCTTTCCTGACATCTTGTTGATGGAGGACATGTGGACCTTTTTAACTCCTATGCATCGCCAGAGCCTTTCGGGATCCAGCCTCAGAGAAAGACTCAACCGACAGGTAGCAGACTACCTAGCATTAACTGCAGATCTCGACACTCTGAGGAGCGATGGACCCCTTTACTACTGGGTGTGCAGGCTTGACCTGTGGCCTGAGCTATCCCTATTCCCAATTGAACTTCTGGCTTGCCCTGCTTCAAGTGTCCTGTCCGAAAGGACCTTCAGTGCAGCAGGAGGTTTTGTCACTGAGAAGAGAAGTCGCCTAGGTCAAAAAAGTCTTGACTATCTCACCTTTATTAAAATGAATGAGGGATGGATCCCGAAGGGATTGACATTGACCGATACATTTGAGTAAAAAAGGCCTGATGATGAGATGAGCTGCCTTGGGCTACAAATGGTACACACGCTGGCTTTTTTTTTGTTATAATGCAGGATGACTTGCGTGACTTATCCGCCAACAACTAGTGTTCAAGCCGCAAGGTTTTAGGGAACTTTCTAACTGTTTTACAAACATCAATTTTTCTGGCCGCTGCTACAGCAGTGGCTGCAACAATATGCAGCATATGTTTTATTATTATATTTTGTAAGGGTAATCATGCAGGCCATATAGACCTCCCCCGATAGGGGGAGAAACAGGTATTAAAATGCTAAGAACAGTACTACTTAACACAACCTTACCATGGGTCCAAGAGCATATGTTTTATTATTATATTTTGTAAGGGTAATCATGCAGGCCATATAGACCTCCCCCGATAGGGTGAGTAACAGGTATTAAAATGCTAAGAACAGTACTACTTAACACAACCTTACCATGGGTCCCAGAGCATATGTTTTATTATTATATTTTGTAAGGGTAATCATGCAGGCCATATAGACCTCACCCGATAGGGGGAGTAACAGGGATTAAAGTGCTAAGAATAGCACAACTTAAAACAACCTAGTTAACACTGGTTCCCAGACCGCATGTCTTATTGTTATATTTTGGTAAGGTAATCATGCAGGCCATATAGACCTCCCCCGATAGGGGGAGTAACAGGGATTAAAGTGCTAAGAATAGTACTATTTAACACAACCTAGTTACCATGGGTCCCAGACCGCATGTTTTGTTATTATACTTTGTCAGGGTAATCATGCAGACCATATAGACCTCCCCCGATAGGGGGAGTAACAGAAATTAAAGTGCTAAGAATAGTATTACTTAACACAACCTAGTTACCATGGGTCCCAGACAGAATGTTTAATTATTATACTTTATCAGGGTAATTATATATCTAACAAATCTATCTATTTATCTTCTATCGATTCTATCTAACTATCAATCTATGTATATCTATCTATCCTATCTATCTATCTATCTTGTGTCCGGACTGTTTTGAGACAGTCACTTGTGTTTTTGACAAATTTGAAGTAGGAGGACGTGTACTGGGTGTCCAATCATTTTTTTTGTTCAATTTCCCGGTTCCTAAAAATTATCTCTGGGTTTCTAAAATCAATGCTGTACCTGTACTCTATTGTTCAAAAGGATGGCATATGTCCTCTTTCATGCTGCTGTTTCTGTTGAGGGTCCTGGAGCCTCTTCTAAAAAGGCTGCAGGAGAACGAAGTGTACTGGGTGTCCAATAATTTTTTTTGTTAAATTTCCCGGTTCCTAAAAATTATCTCTGGGTTTCTAAAATCGATGCCGTACCTGTACTCTGGGTTTCTAAAATCGATGCCGTACCTGTTCAAAAGGATGGCATATGTCCTCTTTCCTGCTGTTGTTTCTGTTGAGGGTCCTGGAGCCTCTTATAAAAAGGCTGAAGGAGAATGACGTGTACTGGGTGTCCAATCATTTTTTTTGTTCAATTTCCCGGTTCCTAAAAATTATCTCCGGGTTTCTAAAATCTATGCCATACCTGTACTCTATTGTTCAAAAGACTGGCATATGTGCTCTTTCCTGCTGTTGTTTCTGTTGAGGGTCCTGGACCCTCTTATAAAAAGGCTGAAGGAGAACGAAGTGTACTGGGTGTCCAATCATTTTTTTTGTTCAATTTCCCGGTTCCTAAAAATTATCCCCGGGTTTCTAAAATCAATGCCATACCTGTACTCTATTGTTCAAAAGGATGGCATATGTGCTGTTTCCTGCTGTTGTTTCTGTTGAGGGTCCTGGAGCCTCTTCTAAAAAGCTGAAGGAGAACGAAGTGTACTGGGTGTCCAATCATTTTTTTTTGTTCAATTTCCCGGTTCCTAAAAATTATCTCCGGGTTTCTAAAATCAATGCCATACCTGTACTCTATTGTTCAAAAGGATGGCATGGCATATGTGCTCTTTCCTGCTGTTGTTTCTGTTGAGGGTCCTGGACCCACTTATAAAAAGGCCGAAGGAGAACGACCTGTACTGTACTGGGTGTCCAAGCATGGTTTTTTGTTCAATTTCCCGGTTCCTAAAAATCATCTCTGTGTTCCTAAAATCAATGCCATACATGTACTCTATTGTTCAAAAGGATGGCATATGTGCTCTTTCCTGCTGTTGTTTCTGTTGAGGGTCCGGGACCCTCTTATAAAAAGGCTGAAGGAGAACGACGTGTACTGGGTGTCCAATCATGTTTCTTTTTAAATTTCCCAGTTCCTAAAAATTATCTCCGTGTTCCTAAAATCGATTCCATACCTGTACTCTATTGTTCAAAAGGATGGCATAGGTGGTGTTTCCTGCTGTTGTGTCTGTGGAGGGTCCTGGACCCTCGTCTACAAAGGAGGAAGGAGAAAGACCTGTACTGGGTGTCCAAGCACGTTTTTTGTTCAATATTCCCGGTTCCTCTAAATTATCTCTGGGTTCCGCAAATCAATGCCATACCTGTAGTCTATTGTGCAAAAGGATGGCATATGTGGTGTTTCATGCTGTTGTGGCTGTTGAGGGTCGTGGGCCATCGTATAAAACGGCTGAAGGAGAACGACCTGTACTGCCTTGCTGCTCCTTTTAGGCAGGCCAGCTCTTTGCATACATGCCCACAGACTCTGTAACAGATGCCTCTTTTAGGGAGAGGTGCAGCCATAATGCAGGGTCAGAACCTCTGTCTGCAACTGGTATACTTGATTGTGCAAAAGGAAGTAACCTTACCATGGTTCCCTGACCACACGTCTTGTTGTTATATTTTGGTGAGGGTAATCATGATGGCCATGTAGACCACCCCCGAGAGGTCTGGAAGTAACAGGGATGAAAGTGCTAAGAATAGTACTACTTTACACAACCGAGTTAGCCATGGGTCCCAGTCCAAGACCGCATGTCTTGTTGTTTTCTTTGGCGCGGCTAATCATGCAGGCCATATAGACCTCCCACCATTAGGGGTTGTAACAGGTATTAAACTAATAAGAACAGTACTACCGAAATAAACCTACTTACCATGGTTTCAAGAGCCCAGGTTTTATTGTTGTACTTTGTTAGGCTAATCATGATGGCCATGTAGACCTCCCCCGAGAGGTCTGGAAGTAACAGGGATGAAAGTGCTAAGAATAGTACTACTTTACACAACCTAGTTAGCCATGGGTCCCAGTCCAAGACCGCATGTCTTGTTGTTTTGTTTGGCGCGGCTAATTATTCAGGCCATATAGACCTCCCACCATTAGGGGTTGTAACAGGTATTAAACTAATAAGAACAGTACTACTTAACACAACCTAGTTACCATGGGTCCCAGACCGCATGTTTTGTTGTTGTACTTTGTTAGGCTAATCATGATGGCCATGTAGACCTACCCCGAGAGGTCTGGAAGTAACAGGGATGAAGGTGCTAAGAATAGTACTACTTTACACAACCGAGTTAGCCATGGGTCCCAGTCCAAGACTGCATGTCTTGTTGTTTTGTTTGGTGCGACTAATCATGCAGGCCATATAGACCTCCCACCATTAGGGGTTGTAACAGGTATTAAACTAATAAGAACAGTACTACTTAACACAACCTAGTTACCATGGGTCCCGGACCTCATGTTTTGTTGTTGTACTTTGTTAGGCTAATCATGATGGCCATGTAGATCTCCCCCGAGAGGTGGCAGTAACAGGGATGAAAGTGCTAAGAATAGTACTACTTTACACAACCAAGTTAGCCATGGGTCCCAGTCCAAGACCGCATGTCTTGTTGTTTTGTTTGGTCCGGCTAATCATGCAGGCCATATAGACCTCCCACCATTAGGGGTTGTAACAGGTATTAAACTAATAAGAACAGTACTACCGAAATAAACCTACTTACCATGGTTTCAAGAGCCCAGGTTTTATTGTTGTACTTTGTTAGGCTAATCATGATGGCCATGTAGACCTTCCCCGAGAGGTCTGGAAGTAACAGGGATGAAAGTGCTAAGAATAGTACTACTTTACACAACCGAGTTAGCCATGGGTCTTAGTCCAAGACCGCATATCTTGTTGTTTTGTTTGGTGCGGCTAATAATGCAGGCCATATAGACCTCCCACCATTAGGGGTTGTAACAGGTATTAAACTAATAAGAACAGTACTACTTAACACAACCTAGTTACCATGGGTCCCAGAGCATATGTTTTATTATTATATTTTCTAAGGGTAATCATGCAGGCCATATAGACCTCCCCCAATAGGGTGAGTAACAGGTATTAAAATGCTAAGAACAGTACTACTTAACACAACCTAGTTACCATAGGTCCCAGACCGCATGTTTTGTTATTATACTTTGTCAGGGTAATCATGCAGACTATATAGACCTCCCCCGATAGGGGGAGTAACAGAAATTAAAGTGCTAGGAATAGTATTACTTAACACAACCTAGTTACCATGGGTCCCAGACAGAATGTTTAATTATTATACTTTGTCAGGGTAATTATATATCTAACAAATCTATTTATCTTCTATCGATTCTATCTAACTATCAATCTATGTATATCTATCTATCTATCCTATCTATCTATCTATCTTGTGTCCGGACTGTTTTGAGACAGTCACTTGTGTTTTTGACAAATTTGAAGTAGGAGGACGTGTACTGGGTGTCCAATCATTTTTTTTGTTCAATTTCCCGGTTCCTAAAAATTATCTCTGGGTTTCTAAAATCAATGCTGTACCTGTACTCTATTGTTCAAAAGGATGGCATATGTCCTCTTTCATGCTGTTGTTTCTGTTGAGGGTCCTGGAGCCTCTTCTAAAAAGGCTGAAGGAGAACGAAGTGTACTGGGTGTCCAATAATTTTTTTTGTTCAATTTCCCGGTTCCTAAAAATTATCTCTGGGTTTCTAAAATCGATGCCGTACCTGTACTCTGGGTTTCTAAAATCGATGCAGTACCTGTTCAAAAGGATGGCATATATCCTCTTTCCTGCTGTTGTTTCTGTTGAGGGTCCTGGAGCCTCTTATAAAAAGGCTGAAGGAGAACGACGTGTACTGGGTGTCCAATCATTTTTTTTGTTCAATTTCCCGGTTCCTAAAAATTATCTCCGGGTTTCTAAAATCTATGTCATACCTGTACTCTATTGTTCAAAAGACTGGCATATGTGCTCTTTCCTTTTTTTTTTTTTTTTTTTACAATATATTCTTTATTATTTGAAGCACATTTGAGATAATACAATCATATTTCATATTTCAAAGACATAGTCATCTTAATACTTGCGTCACCTTTTGTTCCCAATTAGAACAAGACATATATATAAACAACAAAAAAAATAAAAAAAATAAAAAAATAAATAAATAAATCATAATTCTGTTTTCAAATTGTCTCCCATTATTTATCTGTCTTTCTGTCCCTATGTGCTTCTCGTGTTTATATTTATATAAAACAATTTCTGCAAGAGAGAAAAAAACAAACAAAAACTAGAACAAGACAAAACAATACACAAAAAAAAAATAAAAAAAAAATAAATAAAGAGGGAACCCTCCCCTTCACCTCCACATCGAGGGCTCTCCCCTCTTGACCTGAAGTGTAACTCCTTTACCCTAGAGTCTCCAGAATATACACCTGATCTTAATATTTCAAACTCCCTTTCTCGCTGGTGCTTCATCAGTTAGGATATTAAACTTCTCTAGCTGAAGAGTACCAATTTACTGGAAATATATCTAATATAGCTAGCTCTGCAAATGTCTCAGAGGTTAAAAAAGGATGCAATATTTGTTTCTAAATCTGTAATGTTTATGTTTTAATTATAGGTAACCAGCCCGATATGAATCTTTTTATTTTATGTTCCTTAACACTCTTCATATGAAATGATTAAAAAACAATATGATTTTGAATTTCCTTAATTATCCTAGCCAGTGAGGGTGCAGCTGTAGCTTTCCAGTTTTTTACGATCAAATGTCTTACCAATAGTATAAGTATATTTAATATTTTAACTTGTATTCCTAACTCAGTTGTATATCTATTTAAAAACATAACTGATTCCATATCTATATATATATTTGAGTTGTAAAGTTTATTTATCCAAAAAACTACCTTCTGCCACACCTGCTTCATTTTAGGACAAAAGATAAAACATATGACAAATATCTGCCTTTAACAAATTACAGCGTGGGCAACTAGCCATTTGTAATGGATACATTTTTGCTACACGTGCTGGCGTTATATAAAAGTTATTGATAAGTTTAAAATGAGATTCTTTCCAGCTCATAGATATAGCTAACTTCCTTGTAGTCAAAAAGCTTGCATTCATTCTTGATAACTCTAAGTTAGGAAAATTAAGTTTCCATTTATCATAGGTTTTATTCAAGGAGATAAGGCTTTGCTTAGCAAGTAAAATATCATATAGCAGAGAGATAGACGTAGAGCCTGCTATATATTGATGTATATATACATATATACTTTAATATCTGTCCATTCCTTAGATTGATTCCTATCCTTCCTCATATCCTCAATATAGTGTCTTACTTGTAAATAGGCAAAAAAACTAGTTCTGGGTAGTTCAAATTGTAATAAAAGGGTTTCAAAAGATACTACCCACCAGTCGTTCGCTAATAATTGTCCAATATATTTCAAACCTTTATCTGACCATTTTCTAAAGTTATCTTGATTAATTCCAGGTATGAAACTTGGATTGCCCATAATAGGAAGATAATCTGAATAGTATGGATCCATATCCAATATAGCACACAGTTTATACCAGGCTATAATAATATTTTTAAAGGATATCAAGCAATCTTCATTCATCGTAAGTACTTTCAAAGGGCAATGTAAGATTGCTTTCAGAGAAAAAGGATATACAAAAAAACTCTTAGTATCATTCGATGAGACCATATTTATATCTATCATCCACTCAATTGCTATTTTAGCTAAAAAGGCTATATTATAAATATGAATATCTGGTAATGCAAGACCTGCCATTCTATAGGGTTGGGTCATTTTTTTTAACGCAAGCATATGTGCTCTTTCCTGCTGTTGTTTCTGTTGAGGGTCCTGGACCCTCTTATAAAAAGGCTGAAGGAGAACGAAGTGTACTGGGTGTCCAATCATTTTTTTTGTTCAATTTCCCGGTTCCTAAAAATTATCTCCGGGTTTCTAAAATCAATGCCATACCTGTACTCTATTGTTCAAAAGGATGGCATATGTGCTCTTTCCTGCTGTTGTTTCTGTTGAGGGTCCTGGAGCCTCTTCTAAAAAGGCTGAAGGAGAACGAAGTGTACTGGGTGTCCAATCATTTTTTTTTGTTCAATTTCCCGGTTCCTAAAAATTATCTCCGGGTTTCTAAAATCAATGCCATACCTGTACTCTATTGTTCAAAAGGATGGCATGGCATATGTGCTCTTTCCTGCTGTTGTTTCTGTTGAGGGTCCTGGACCCTCTTATAAAAAGGCCAAAGGAGAACGACCTGTACTGTACTGGGTGTCCAAGCATGTTTTTTTGTTAAATTTCCCGGTTCCTAAAAATTATCTCCGTGTTCCTAAAATCATTGCCATACCTGTACTCTATTGTTCAAAAGGATGGCATATGTGCTCTTTCCTGCTGTTGTTTCTGTTGAGGGTCCGGGACCCTAATATAAAAAGGCTGAAGGAGAACGACGTGTACTGGGTGTCCAATCATGTTTCTTTTTAAATTTCCCGGTTCCTAAAAATTATCTCCGTGTTCCTAAAATCGATTCCATACCTGTACTCTATTGTTCAAAAGGATGGCATAGGTGGTGTTTCCTGCTGTTGTGTCTGTGGAGGGTCCTGGACCCTCGTCTACAAAGGCGGAAGGAGAAAGACCTGTACTGGGTGTCCAAGCACGTTTTTTGTTCAATATTCCCGGTTCCTCTAAATTATCTCTGGGTTCCGCAAATCAATGCTATACCTGTAGTCTATTGTGCAAAAGGATGGCATATGTGGTGTTTCATGCTGTTGTGGCTGTTGAGGGTCGTGGGCCATCGTATAAAACGGCTGAAGGAGAACGACCTGTACTGCCTTGCTGCTCCTTTTAGGCAGGCCAGCTCTTTGCATACATGCCCACAGACTCTGTAACAGATGCCTCTTTTAGGGAGAGGTGCAGCCATAATGCAGGGTCAGAACCTCTGTCTGCAACTGGTATACTTGATTGTGCAAAAGGAAGTAACCTCACCATGGTTCCCTGACCGCACGTCTTGTTGTTATATTTTGGTGAGGGTAATCATGATGGCCATGTAGACCACCCCCGAGAGGTCTGGAAGTAACAGGGATGAAAGTGCTAAGAATAGTACTACTTTAAACAACCGAGTTAGCCATGGGTCCCAGTCCAAGACCGCATGTCTTGTTGTTTTCTTTGGCGCGGCTAATCATGCAGGCCATATAGACCTCCCACCATTAGGGGTTGCAACAGGTATTAAACTAATAAGAACAGTACTACCAAAATAAACCTACTTACCATGGTTTCAAGAGCCCAGGTTTTATTGTTGTACTTTGTTAGGCTAATCATGATGGCCATGTAGACCTCCCCCGAGAGGTCTGGAAGTAACAGGGATAAAAGTGCTAAGAATAGTACTACTTTACACAACCTAGTTAGCCATGGGTCCCAGTCCAAGACCGCATGTCTTGTTGTTTTGTTTGGCACGGCTAATTATTCAGGCCATATAGACCTCCCACCATTAGGGGTTGTAACAGGTATTAAACTAATAAGAACAGTACTACTTAAGACAACCTAGTTACCATGGGTCCCAGACCGCATGTTTTGTTGTTGTACTTTGTTAGGCTAATCATGATGGCCATGTAGACCTCCCCCGAGAGGTCTGGAAGTAACAGGGATGAAGGTGCTAAGAATAGTACTACTTTACACAACCGAGTTAGCCATGGGTCCCAGTCCAAGACTGCATGTCTTGTTGTTTTGTTTGGTGCGACTAATCATGCAGGCCATATAGACCTCCCACCATTAGGGGTTGTAACAGGTATTAAACTAATAAGAACAGTACTACTTAACACAACCTAGTTACCATGGGTCCCGGACCTCATGTTTTGTTGTTGTTCTTTGTTAGGCTAATCATGATGGCCATGTAGATCTCCCCCGAGAGGTGGCAGTAACAGGGATGAAAGTGCTAAGAATAGTACTACTTTACACAACCAAGTTAGCCATGGGTCCCAGTCCAAGACCGCATGTCTTGTTGTTTTGTTTGGTCCGGCTAATCATGCAGGCCATATAGACCTCCCACCATTAGGGGTTGTAACAGGTATTAAACTAATAAGAACAGTACTACCGAAATAAACCTACTTACCATGGTTTCAAGAGCCCAGGTTTTATTGTTGTACTTTGTTAGGCTAATCATGATGGCCATGTAGACCTTCCCCGAGAGGTCTGGAAGTAACAGGGATGAAAGTGCTAAGAATAGTACTACTTTACACAACCGAGTTAGCCATGGGTCTTAGTCTAAGACCGCATGTCTTGTTGTTTTGTTTGGTGCGGCTAATCATGCAGGCCACATAGACCTCCCACCATTAGGGGTTGTAACAGGTATTAAACTAATAAGAACAGTACTACTTAACACAACCTAGTTACCATGGGTCCCAGAGCATATGTTTTATTATTATATTTTGTAAGGGTAATCATGCAGGCCATATAGACCTCCCCCAATAGGGTGAGTAACAGGTATTAAAATGCTTAGAACAGTACTACTTAACACAACCTTACCATGGGTCCCAGGGCATATGTTTTATTATTATATTTTGTAAGGGTAATCATGCAGGCCATATAGACCTCCCCCGATAGGGTGAGTAACAGGTATTAAAATGCTAAGAACAGTACTACTTAACACAACCTTACCATGGGTCCCAGAGCATATGTTTTATTATTATATTTTGTAAGGGTAATCATGCAGGCCATATAGACCTCACCCGATTGGGGGAGTAACAGGGATTAAAGTGCTAAGAATAGCACAACTTAACACAACCTAGTTAACACTGGTTCCCAGACCGCATGTCTTATTGTTATATTTTGGTAAGGTAATCATGCAGGCCATATATAACTCCCCCGATAGGGGGAGTAACAGGGATTAAAGTGCTAAGAATAGTACTACTTAACACAACCTAGTTACCATGGGTCCCAGACCGCATGTTTTGTTATTATACTTTGTCAGGGTAATCATGCAGACCATATAGACCTCCCCCGATAGGGGGAGTAACAGAAATTAAAGTTCTAAGAATAGTATTACTTAACAAAACCTAGTTACCATGGGTCCCAGACAGAATGTTTAATTATTATACTTTGTCAGGGTAATTATATATCTAACAAATCTATCTATTTATCTTCTATCGATTCTATCTAACTATTAATCTATGTATATCTATCTATCCTATCTATCTATCTATCTTGTGTCCGGACTGTTTTGAGACAGTCACTTGTGTTTTTGACAAATTTGAAGTAGGAGGACGTGTACTGGGTGTCCAATCATTTTTTTTGTTCAATTTCCCGGTTCCTAAAAATTATCTCTGGGTTTCTAAAATCAATGCTGTACCTGTACTCTATTGTTCAAAAGGATGGCATATGTCCTCTTTCATGCTGTTGTTTCTGTTGAGGGTCCTGGAGCCTCTTCTAAAAAGGCTGAAGGAGAAAGACCTGTACTGGGTGTCCAAGCACGTTTTTTGTTAAATATTCCCGGTTCCTCTAAATTATCTCTGGGTTCCGCAAATCAATGCCATACCTGTAGTCTATTGTGCAAAAGGATGGCATATGTGGTGTTTCATGCTGTTGTGGCTGTTGAGGGTCGTGGGCCATCGTATAAAACGGCTGAAGGAGAACGACCTGTACTGCCTTGCTGCTCCTTTTAGGCAGGCCAGCTCTTTGCATACATGCCCACAGACTCTGTAACAGATGCCTCTTTTAGGGAGAGGTGCAGCCATAATGCAGGGTCAGAACCTCTGTCTGCAACTGGTATACTTGATTGTGCAAAAGGAAGTAACCTCACCATGGTTCCCTGACCGCACGTCTTGTTGTTATATTTTGGTGAGGGTAATCATGATGGCCATGTAGACCACCCCCGAGAGGTCTGGAAGTAACAGGGATGAAAGTGCTAAGAATAGTACTACTTTACACAACTGAGTTAGCCATGGGTCTTAGTCCAAGACCGCATGTCTTGTTGTTTTGTTTGGTGCGGCTAATCATGCAGGCCATATAGACCTCCCACCATTAGGGGTTGTAACAGGTATTAAACTAATAAGAACAGTACTACTTAACACAACCTATTTACCATGGGTCCCAGAGCATATGTTTTATTATTATATTTTGTAAGGGTAATCATGCAGGCCATATAGACCTCCCCCAATAGGGTGAGTAACAGGTATTAAAATGCTAAGAACAGTACTACTTAACACAACCTTACCATGGGTCCCAGAGCATATGTTTTATTATTATATTTTGTAAGGGTAATCATGCAGGCCATATAGACCTCCCCCGATAGGGTGAGTAACAGGTATTAAAATGCTAAGAACAGTACTACTTAACACAACCTTACCATGGGTCCCAGAGCATATGTTTTATTATTATATTTTGTAAGGGTAATCATGCAGGCCATATAGACCTCACCCGATAGGGGGAGTAACAGGGATTAAAGTGCTAAGAATAGCACAACTTAACACATCCTAGTTACCATGGGTCCCAGACCGCATGTCTTATTGTTATATTTTGGTAAGGTAATCATGCAGGCCATATAGACCTCTCCCGATAGGGGGAGTAACAGGGATTAAAGTGCTAAGAATAGTACTACTTAACACAACCTAGTTACCATGGGTCCCAGACCACATGTTTTGTTATTACACTTTGTCAGGGTAATCATGCAGACCATATAGACCTCCCCCGATAGGGGGAGTAACAGAAATTAAAGTGCTAAGAATAGTATTACTTAACACAACCTAGTTACCATGGGTCCCAGACAGAATGTTTAATTATTATACTTTGTCAGGGTAATTATATATCTAACAAATCTATCTATTTATCTTCTATCGATTCTATCTAACTATCAATCTATGTATATCTATCTATCCTATCTATCTATCTATCTATCTATCTATCTATCTATCTATCTATCTATCTATCTATCTATCTATCTTGTGTCTGGACTGTTTTGAGACAGTCACTTGTGTTTTTGACAAATTTGAAGTAGGAGGACGTGTACTGGGTGTCCAATCATTTTTTTTGTTCAATTTCCCGGTTCCTAAAAATTATCTCTGGGTTTCTAAAATCAATGCTGTACCTGTACTCTATTGTTCAAAAGGATGGCATATGTCCTCTTTCATGCTGTTGTTTCTGTTGAGGGTCCTGGAACCTCTTCTAAAAAGGCTGAAGGAGAACGAAGTGTACTGGGTGTCCAATCATTTTTTTTGTTCAATTTCACGGTTCCTAAAAATTATCTCTGGGTTTCTAAAATCGATGCCGTACCTGTACTCTGGGTTTCTAAAATCGATGCAGTACCTGTTCAAAAGGATGGCATATGTCCTCTTTCCTGTTGTTGTTTCTGTTGAGGGTCCTGGAGCCTCTTATAAAAAGGCTGAAGGAGAACGACGTGTACTGGGTGTCCAATCATTTTTTTTGTTCAATTTCCCGGTTCCTAAAAATTATCTTCGGGTTTCTAAAATCTATGCCATACCTGTACTCTATTGTTCAAAAGACTGGCATATGTGCTCTTTCCTGCTGTTGTTTCTGTTGAGGGTCCGGGACCCTCTTATAAAAAGGCTGAAGGAGAACGAAGTGTACTGGGTGTCCAATCATTTTTTATGTTTATTTTCCCGGTTCCTAAAAATTATCTCTGGGTTTCTAAAATCAATGCCATACCTGTACTCTATTGTTCAAAAGGATGGCATATGTGCTCTTTCCTGCTGTTGTTTCTGTTGAGGGTCCTGGAGCCTCTTCTAAAAAGGCTGAAGGAGAACGAAGTGTACTGGGTGTCCAATCATTTTTTTTTGTTCAATTTCCCGGTTCCTAAAAATTATCTCCGGGTTTCTAAAATCAATGCCATACCTGTACTCTATTGTTCAAAAGGATGGCATGGCATATGTGCTCTTTCCTGCTGTTGTTTCTGTTGAGGGTCCTGGACCCTCTTATAAAAAGGCCAAAGGAGAACGACCTGTACTGTACTGGGTGTCCAAGCATGGTTTTTTGTTAAATTTCCCAGTTCCTAAAAATTATCTCCGTGTTCCTAAAATCAATGCCATACCTGTACTCTATTGTTCAAAAGGATGGCATATGTGCTCTTCTTTCCTGCTGTTGTTTCTGTTGAGGGTCCAGGACCCTCTTATAAAAAGGCTGAAGGAGAACGACGTGTACTGGGTGTCCAATCATGTTTCTTTTTAAATTTCCCGGTTCCTAAAAATTATCTCTGTGTTCCTAAAATCGATTCCATACCTGTACTCTATTGTTCAAAAGGATGGCATAGGTGGTGTTTCCTGCTGTTGTGTCTGTGGAGGGTCCTGGACCCTCGTCTACAAAGGCGGAAGGAGAAAGACCTGTACTGGGTGTCCAAGCACGTTTTTTGTTAAATATTCCCGGTTCCTCTAAATTATCTCTGGGTTCCGCAAATCAATGCCATACCTGTAGTCTATTGTGCAAAAGGATGGCATATGTGGTGTTTCATGCTGTTGTGGCTGTTGAGGGTCGTGGGCCATCGTATAAAACGGCTGAAGGAGAACGACCTGTACTGCCTTGCTGCTCCTTTTAGGCAGGCCAGCTCTTTGCATACATGCCCACAGACTCTGTAACAGATGCCTCTTTTAGGGAGAGGTGCAGCCATAATGCAGGGTCAGAACCTCTGTCTGCAACTGGTATACTTGATTGTGCAAAAGGAAGTAACCTCACCATGGTTCCCTGACCGCACGTCTTGTTGTTATATTTTGGTGAGGGTAATCATGATGGCCATGTAGACCACCCCCGAGAGGTCTGGAAGTAACAGGGATGAAAGTGCTAAGAATAGTACTACTTTACACAACCGAGTTAGCCATGGGTCCCAGTCCAAGACCTCATGTCTTGTTGTTTTCTTTGGCGCGGCTAATCATGCAGGCCATATAGACCTCCCACCATTAGGGGTTGTAACAGGTATTAAACTAATAAGAACAGTACTACCGAAATAAACCTACTTACCATGGTTTCAAGAGCCCAGGTTTTATTGTTGTACTTTGTTAGGCTAATCATGATGGCCATGTAGACCTCCCCCGAGAGGTCTGGAAGTAACAGGGATGAAAGTGCTAAGAATAGTACTACTTTACACAACCTAGTTAGCCATGGGTCCCAGTCCAAGACCGCATGTCTTGTTGTTTTGTTTGGCACGGCTAATTATTCAGGCCATATAGACCTCCCACCATTAGGGGTTGTAACAGGTATTAAACTAATAAGAACAGTACTACTTTACACAACCTAGTTGCCATGGGTCCCAGACCGCATGTTTTGTTGTTGTACTTTGTTAGGCTAATCATGATGGCCATGTAGACCTCCCCCGAGAGGTCTGGAAGTAACAGGGATGAAGGTGCTAAGAATAGTACTACTTTACACAACCGAGTTAGCCATGGGTCCCAGTCCAAGACTGCATGTCTTGTTGTTTTGTTTGGTGCGACTAATCATGCAGGCCATATAGACCTCCCACCATTAGGGGTTGTAACAGGTATTAAACTAATAAGAACAGTACTACTTAACACAACCTTACCATGGGTCCCAGAGCATATGTTTTATTATTATATTTTGTAAGGGTAATCATGCAGGCCATATAGACCTCCCCCGATAGGGTGAGTAACAGGTATTAAAATGCTAAGAACAGTACTACTTAACACAATCTTACCATGGGTCCCAGAGCATATGTTTTATTATTATATTTTGAAAGGGTAATCATGCAGGCCATATAGACCTCCCCCGATAGGGTGAGTAACAGGTATTAAAATGCTAAGAACAGTACTACTTAACACAACCTTACCATGGGTCCCAAAGCATATGTTTTATTATTATATTTTGTAAGGGTAATCATGCAGGCCATATAGACCTCACCCGATAGGGGGAGTAACAGGGATTAAAGTGCTAAGAATAGTACAACTTAACACAACCTAGTTAACACTGTTTCCCAGACCACATGTCTTATTGTTATATTTTGGTAAGGTAATCATGCAGGCCATATAAACCTCCCACTATTAGGGGTTGTAACAGGTATTAAACTAATAAGAACAGTACTACTTAACACAACCTAGTTACCATGGGTCCCGGACCTCATGTTTTGTTGTTGTTCTTTGTTAGGCTAATCATGATGGCCATGTAGATCTCCCCCGAGAGGTGGCAGTAACAGGGATGAAAGTGCTAAGAATAGTACTACTTTACACAACCAAGTTAGCCATGGGTCCCAGTCCAAGACCGCATGTCTTGTTGTTTTGTTTGGTCTGGCTAATCATGCAGGCCATATAGACCTCCCACCATTAGGGGTTGTAACAGGTATTAAACTAATAAGAACAGTACTACCGAAATAAACCTACTTACCATGGTTTCAAGAGCCCAGGTTTTATTGTTGTACTTTGTTAGGCTAATCATGATGGCCATGTAGACCTTCCCCGAGAGGTCTGGAAGTAACAGGGATGAAAGTGCTAAGAATAGTAATACTTTACACAACCGAGTTAGCCATGGGTCTTAGTCCAAGACCGCATGTCTTGTTGTTTTGTTTGGTGCGGCTAATCATGCAGGCCATATAGACCTCCCACCATTAGGGGTTGTAACAGGTATTAAACTAATAAGAACAGTACTACTTAACACAACCTAGTTACCATGGGTCCCAGAGCATATGTTTTATTATTATATTTTGTAAGGGTAATCATGCAGGCCATATAGACCTCCCCCAATAGGGTGAGTAACAGGTATTAAAATGCTATGAACAGTACTACTTAACACAATCTTACCATGGGTCCCAGAGCATATGTTTTATTATTATATTTTGTAAGGGTAATCATGCAGGCCATATAGACCTCCCCCGATAGGGTGAGTAACAGGTATTAAAATGCTAAGAACAGTACTACTTAACACAACCTTACCATGGGTCCCAGAGCATATGTTTTATTATTATATTTTGTAAGGGTAATCATGCAGGCCATATAGACCTCCCCCGATAGGGTGAGTAACAGGTATTAAAATGCTAAGAACAGTACTACTTAACACAACCTTACCATGGGTCCCAGAGCATATGTTTTATTATTATATTTTGTAAGGGTAATCATGCAGGCCATATAGACCTCCCCTGATAGGGGGAGTAACAGGTATTAAAATGCTAAGAATAGTACTACTTAACACAACCTTACCATGGGTCCCAGAGCATATGTTTTATTATTATATTTTGTAAGGGTAATCATGCAGGCCATATAGACCTCCCCCGATAGGGTGAGTAACAGGTATTAAAATGCTAAGAACAGTACTACTTAACACAACCTTACCATGGGTCCCAGAGCATATGTTTTATTATTATATTTTGTAAGGGTAATCATGCAGGCCATATAGACCTCCCCCGATAGGGTGAGTAACAGGTATTAAAATGCTAAGAACAGTACTACTTAACACAGCCTTACCATGGGTCCCAGAGCATATGTTTTATTATTATATTTTGTAAGGGTAATCATGCAGGCCATATAGACCTCCCCCGATAGGGTGAGTAACAGGTATTAAAATGCTAAGAACAGTACTACTTAACACAACCTTACCATGGGTCCCAGAGCATATGTTTTATTATTATATTTTGTAAGGTAATCATGCAGGCCATATAGACCTCCCCTGATAGGGGGAGTAACAGGTATTAAAATGCTAAGAATAGTACTACTTAACACAACCTTACCATGGGTCCCAGAGCATATGTTTTATTATTATATTTTGTAAGGGTAATCATGCAGGCCATATAGACCTCCCCCGATAGGGTGAGTAACAGGTATTAAAATGCTAAGAACAGTACTACTTAACACAACCTTACCATGGGTCCCAGAGCATATGTTTTATTATTATATTTTGTAAGGGTAATCATGCAGGCCATATAGACCTCACCCAATTGGGGGAGTAAAAGGGATTAAAGTGCTAAGAATAGCACAACTTAACACAACCTAGTTAACACTGGTTCCCAGACCGCATGTCTTATTGTTATATTTTGGTAAGGTAATCATGCAGGCCATATAGACCTCCCCGATAGGGGGAGTAACAGGGATTAAAGTGCTAAGAATAGTACTACTTAACACAACCTAGTTACCATGGGTCCCAGACCGCATGTTTTGTTATTATACTTTGTCAGGGTAATCATGCAGACCATATAGACCTCCCACGATAGGGGGAGTAACAGGGATGAAAGTGCTAAGAATAGTACAACTTAACACAACCTAGTTAACACTGTTTCCCAGACCGCATGTCTTATTGTTATATTTTGGTAAGGTAATCATGCAGGCCATATAAACCTCCCACCATTAGGGGTTGTAACAGGTATTAAACTAATAAGAACAGTACTACTTAACACAACCTAGTTACCATGGGTCCCAGAGCATATGTTTTATTATTATATTTTGTAAGGGTAATCATGCAGGCCATATAGACCTCCCCCAATAGGGTGAGTAACAGGTATTAAAATGCTAAGAACAGTACTACTTAACACAACCTTACCATGGGTCCCAGAGCATATGTTTTATTATTATATTTTGTAAGGGTAATCATGCAGGCCATATAGACCTCCCCCGATAGGGTGAGTAACAAGTATTAAAATGCTAAGAACAGTACTACTTAACACAACCTTACCATGGGTCCCAGAGTATATGTTTTATTATTATATTTTGTAAGGGTAATCATGCAGGCCATATAGACCTCACCCGATAGGGGGAGTAACAGGGATTAAAGTGCTAAGAATAGCACAACTTAACACATCCTAGTTACCATGGGTCCTAGACCGCATGTCTTATTGTTATATTTTGGTAAGGTAATCATGCAGGCCATATAGACCTCCCCCGATAGGGGGAGTAACAGGGATTAAAGTGCTAAGAATAGTACTACTTAACACAACCTAGTTACCATGGGTCCCAGACCGCATGTTTTGTTATTATACTTTGTCAGGGTAATCATGCAGACCATATAGACCTCCCCCGATAGGGGGAGTAACAGAAATTAAAGTGCTAAGAATAGTATTACTTAACACAACCTAGTTACCATGGGTCCCAGACAGAATGTTTAATTATTATACTTTGTCAGGGTAATTATATATCTAACAAATCTATCTATTTATCTTCTATCGATTCTATCTAACTATCAATCTATGTATATCTATCTATCCTATCTATCTATCTATCTATCTATCTTGTGTCCGGACTGTTTTGAGACAGTCACTTGTGATTTTGACAAATTTGAAGTAGGAGGACGTGTACTGGGTGTCCAATCATTTTTTTTGTTCAATTTCCCGGTTCCTAAAAATTATCTCTGGGTTTCTAAAATCAATGCTGTACCTGTACTCTATTGTTCAAAAGGATGGCATATGTCCTCTTTCATGCTGTTGTTTCTGTTGAGGGTCCTGGAACCTCTTCTAAAGAGGCTGAAGGAGAACGAAGTGTACTGGGTGTCCAATCATTTTTTTTGTTCAATTTCACGGTTCCTAAAAATTATCTCTGGGTTTCTAAAATCGATGCCGTACCTGTACTCTGGGTTTCTAAAATCGATGCAGTACCTGTTCAAAAGGATGGCATATGTCCTCTTTCCTGTTGTTGTTTCTGTTGAGGATCCTGGAGCCTCTTATAAAAAGGCTGAAGGAGAACGACGTGTACTGGGTGTCCAATCATTTTTTTTGTTCAATTTCCCGGTTCCTAAAAATTATCTTCGGGTTTCTAAAATCTATGCCATACCTGTACTCTATTGTTCAAAAGACTGGCATATGTGCTCTTTCCTGCTGTTGTTTCTGTTGAGGGTCCGGGACCCTCTTATAAAAAGGCTGAAGGAGAACGAAGTGTACTGGGTGTCCAATCATTTTTTTTGTTCAATTTCCCGGTTCCTAAAAATTATCTCTGGGTTTCTAAAATCAATGCCATACCTGTACTCTATTGTTCAAAAGGATGGCATATGTGCTCTTTCCTGCTGTTGTTTCTGTTGAGGGTCCTGGAGCCTCTTCTAAAAAGGCTGAAGGAGAACGACCTGTACTGCCTTGCTGCTCCTTTTAGGCAGGCCAGCTCTTTGCATACATGCCCACAGACTCTGTAACAGATGCCTCTTTTAGGGAGAGGTGCAGCAATAATGCAGGGTCAGAACCTCTGTCTGCAACTGGTATACTTGATTGTGCAAAAGGAAGTAACCTCACCATGGTTCCCTGACCGCACGTCTTGTTGTTATTTTTTGGTGAGGGTAATCATGATGGCCATGTAGACCACCCCCGAGAGGTCTGGAAGTAACAGGGATGAAAGTGCTAAGAATAGTACTACTTTACACAACCGAGTTAGCCATGGGTCCCAGTCCAAGACCGCATGTCTTGTTGTTTTCTTTGGGGCGGCTAATCATGCAGGCCATATAGACCTCCCACCATTAGGGGTTGTAACAGATATTAAACTAATAAGAACAGTACTACCGAAATAAACCTACTTACCATGGTTTCAAGAGCCCAGGTTTTATTGTTGTACTTTGTTAGGCTAATCATGATGGCCATGTAGACCTCCCCCGAGAGGTCTGGAAGTAACAGGGATGAAAGTGCTAAGAATAGTACTACTTTACACAACCTAGTTAGCCATGGGTCCCAGTCCAAGAACGCATGTCTTGTTGTTTTGTTTGGCACGGCTAATTATTCAGGCCATATAGACCTCCCACCATTAGGGGTTGTAACAGGTATTAAACTAATAAGAACAGTACTACTTAACACAACCTAGTTACCATGGGTCCCAGACCGCATGTTTTGTTGTTGTACTTTGTTAGGCTAATCATGATGGCCATTTAAACCTCCCCCGAGAGGTCTGGAAGTAACAGGGATGAAGGTGCTAAGAATAGTACTACTTTACACAACCGAGTTAGCCATGGGTCCCAGTCCAAGACTGCATGTCTTGTTGTTTTGTTTGGTGCGACTAATCATGCAGGCCATATAGACCTCCCACCATTAGGGGTTGTAACAGGTATTAAACTAATAAGAACAGTACTACTTAACACAACCTTACCATGGGTCCCAGAGCATATGTTTTATTATTATATTTTGTAAGGGTAATCATGCAGGCCATATAGACCTCCCCCGATAGGGTGAGTAACAGGTATTAAAATGCTAAGAACAGTACTACTTAACACAATCTTACCATGGGTCCCAGAGCATATGTTTTATTATTATATTTTGAAAGGGTAATCATGCAGGCCATATAGACCTCCCCCGATAGGGTGAGTAACAGGTATTAAAATGCTAAGAACAGTACTACTTAACACAACCTTACCATGGGTCCCAGAGCATATGTTTTATTATTATATTTTGTAAGGGTAATCATGCAGGCCATATAGACCTCACCCGATAGGGGGAGTAACAGGGATTAAAGTGCTAAGAATAGTACAACTTAACACAACCTAGTTAACACTGTTTCCCAGACCGCATGTCTTATTGTTATATTTTGGTAAGGTAATCATGCAGGCCATAAACCTCCCACCATTAGGGGTTGTAACAGGTATTAAACTAATAAGAACAGTACTACTTAACACAACCTAGTTACCATGGGTCCCGGACCTCATGTTTTGTTGTTGTTCTTTGTTAGGCTAATCATGATGGCCATGTAGATCTCCCCCGAGAGGTGGCAGTAACAGGGATGAAAGTGCTAAGAATAGTACTACTTTACACAACCAAGTTAGCCATGGGTCCCAGTCCAAGACCGCATGTCTTGTTGTTTTGTTTGGTCCGGCTAATCATGCAGGCCATATAGACCTCCCACCATTAGGGGTTGTAACAGGTATTAAACTAATAAGAACAGTACTACCGAAATAAACCTACTTACCATGGTTTCAAGAGCCCAGGTTTTATTGTTGTACTTTGTTAGGCTAATCATGATGGCCATGTAGACCTTCCCCGAGAGGTCTGGAAGTAACAGGGATGAACGTGCTAAGAATAGTAATACTTTACACAACCGAGTTAGCCATGGGTCTTAGTCCAAGACCGCATGTCTTGTTGTTTTGTTTGGTGCGGCTAATCATGCAGGCCATATAGACCTCCCACCATTAGGGGTTGTAACAGGTATTAAACTAATAAGAACAGTACTACTTAACACAACCTAGTTACCATGGGTCCCAGAGCATATGTTTTATTATTATATTTTGTAAGGGTAATCATGCAGGCCATATAGACCTCCCCCAATAGGGTGAGTAACAGGTATTAAAATGCTAAGAACAGTACTACTTAACACAACCTTACCATGGGTCCCAGAGCATATGTTTTATTATTATATTTTGTAAGGGTAATCATGCAGGCCATATAGACCTCCCCCGATAGGGTGAGTAACAGGTATTAAAATGCTAAGAACAGTACTACTTAACACAACCTTACCATGGGTCCCAGAGCATATGTTTTATTATTATATTTTGTAAGGGTAATCATGCAGGCCATATAGACCTCCCCCGATAGGGTGAGTAACAGGTATTAAAATGCTAAGAACAGTACTACTTAACACAACCTTACCATGGGTCCCAGAGCATATGTTTTATTATTATATTTTGTAAGGGTAATCATGCAGGCCATATAGACCTCCCCTGATAGGGGGAGTAACAGGTATTAAAATGCTAAGAATAGTACTACTTAACACAACCTTACCATGGGTCCCAGAGCATATGTTTTATTATTATATTTTGTAAGGGTAATCATGCAGGACATATAGACCTCCCCCGATAGGGTGAGTAACAGGTATTAAAATGCTAAGAACAGTACTACTTAACACAACCTTACCATGGGTCCTAGAGCATATGTTTTATTATTATATTTTGTAAAGGTAATCATGCAGGCCATATAGACCTCACCCGATAGGGGGAGTAACAGGGATTAAAGTGCTAAGAATAGCACAACTTAACACAACCTAGTTAACACTGGTTCCAAGACCGCATGTCTTATTGTTATATTTTGGTAAGGTAATCATGCAGGCCATATAGACCTCCCCGATAGGGGGAGTAACAGGGATTAAAGTGCTAAGAATAGTACTACTTAACACAACCTAGTTACCATGGGTCCCAGACCGCATGTTTTGTTATTATACTTTGTCAGGGTAATCATGCAGACTATATAGACCTCCCACGATAGGGGGAGTAACAGGGATGAAAATGCTAAGAATAGTATTACTTAACACAACCTAGTTACCATGGGCCCCAGACAGAATGTTTAATTATTATACTTTGTCAGGGTAATTATATATCTAACAAATCTATCTATTTATCTTCTATCGATTCTATCTAACTATCAATCTATGTATATCTATCTATCCTATCTATCTATCTTGTGTCCGAACTGTTTTGAGACAGTCACTTGTGTTTTTGACAAATTTGAAGTAGGAGGACAGACCAATCACAGGAATTAAACTGCTAAGAATAGTAATACTTAAGAAAACCTAGTTATACCAGTACCACCATGGGTCCCAGACCGCATGTTTGGTTGTTATACTTTGTCAGGGTAATCATGCAGGCCATATAGACCTCCTTTGATAGGGGGAGTAACAGGGATTAAAGTGCTAAGAATAGTATAATTTAACACAACCTAGTTAACACTTGTTCCCAGACCGCATGTCTTATTGTTATATTTTGGTAAGGTAATCATGCAGGCCATATAGACCTCCCCCGATAGGGGGAGTAACAGGGATTAATATGCTAAGAAAAGTAATACTTAACACAACCTAGTTACCATGGGTCCCAGACCGCGTGTCTTGTTGTTATACTTTGTCATGGTAATCATGCAGGCCATATAGACCTCCCCTGATAGGAGGAGTTACAGGGACGAAAGTGCTAAGAATAGTACTACTTTACACAACCTAGTTACCATGGGTCCCAGACCGCATGTTTAATTATTATACTTTGTCAGGGTAGTTATATATCTAACAAATCTATCTATTTATCTTCTATCGATTCTATCTATCAATCTATGTATATCTATCTATCCTATCTATCTATCTTGTGTCCGGACTGTTTTGAGACAGCCACTTGTGTTTTTGACAAATTTGAAGTAGGAGGACAGACCAATCACAGGGATTAAACTGCGAAGAATAGTAATACTTAAGAAAACCTAGTTATACCAATACCACCATGGGTCCCAGACCGCATGTTTTGTTGTTATACTTTGTCAGGGTAATCATGCAGGCCATATAGACCTCCCCCGATAGGGGGAGTTACAGGGATGAAAATGCTAAGAATAGTACTACTTAACACAACATAGTTACAATGGGTCCCAGAACGCATGTTTTGTTGTTATACTTTGTCAGGTTAATCATGCAGGCCATATACAGGGAGTGCAGAATTATTAGGCAAGTTGTATTTTTGAGGATTAATTTAATTATTGAACAACAACCATGTTCTCAATGAACCCAAAAAACTCATTAATATCAAAGCTGAATATTTTTGGAAGTAGTTTTTAGTTTGTTTTTAGTTTTAGCTATTTTAGGGGGATATCTGTGTGTGCAGGTGACTATTACTGTGCATAATTATTAGGCAACTTAACAAAAAACAAATATATACCCATTTCAATTATTTATTTTTACCAGTGAAACCAATATAACATCTCAACATTCACAAATATACATTTCTGACATTCAAAAACAAAACAAAAACAAATCAGTGACCAATATAGCCACCTTTCTTTGCAAGGACATTCAAAAGCCTGCCATCCATGGATTCTGTCAGTGTTTTGATCTGTTCACCATCAACATTGCGTGCAGCAGCAACCACAGCCTCCCAGACACTGTTCAGAGAGGTGTACTGTTTTCCCTCCTTGTAAATCTCACATTTGATGATGGACCACAGGTTCTCAATGGGTTCAGATCAGGTGAACAAGAAGGCCATGTCATTAGATTTTCTTCTTTTATACCCTTTCTCGCCAGCCACGCTGTGGAGTACTTGGACGCGTGTGATGGAGCATTGTCCTGCATGAAAATCATGTTTTTCTTGAAGGATGCAGACTTCTTCCTGTACCACTGCTTGAAGAAGGTGTCTTCCAGAAACTGGCAGTAGGACTGGGAGTTGAGCTTGACTCCATCCTCAACCCGAAAAGGCCCCACAAGCTCATCTTTGATGATACCAGCCCAAACCAGTACTCCACCTCCACCTTGCTGGCGTCTGAGTCGGACTGGAGCTCTCTGCCCTTTACCAATCCAGCCACGGGCCCATCCATCTGGCCCATCAAGACTCACTCTCATTTCATCAGTCCATAAAACCTTAGAAAAATCAGTCTTGAGATATTTCTTGGCCCAGTCTTGACGTTTCAGCTTGTGTGTCTTGTTCAGTGGTGGTCGTCTTTCAGCCTTTCTTACCTTGGCCATGTCTCTGAGTATTGCACACCTTGTGCTTTTGGGCACTCCAGTGATGTTGCAGCTCTGAAATATGGCCAAACTGGTGGCAAGTGGCATCTTGGCAGCTGCACGCTTGACTTTTCTCAGTTCATGGGCAGTTATTTTGCGCTTTGGTTTTTCCACACGCTTCTTGCGACCCTGTTGACTATTTTGAATGAAACGCTTGATTGTTCGATGAGCATGCTTCAGAAGCTTTGCAATTTTAAGAGTGCTGCATCCCTCTGCAAGATATCTCACTATTTTTGACTTTTCTGAGCCTGTCAAGTCCTTCTTTTGACCCATTTTGCCAAAGGAAAGGAAGTTGCATAATAATTATGCACACCTGATATAGGGTGTTGATGTCATTAGACCACACCCCTTCTCATTACAGAGATGCACATCACCTAATATGCTTAATTGGTAGTAGGCTTTCGAGCCTATACAGCTTGGAGTAAGACAACATGCATAAAGAGGATGATGTGGTCAAAATACTAATTTGCCTAATAATTCTGCACTCCCTGTAGACCTCCCTTGATAGGGGGAGTAACAGGGATTAAAGTGCTAAGAATAGTACAACTTAACACAACCTAGTTAACATTAACAGTGGTTCCCAGACCGCATGTCTTGTTGTTAGTTTTTGTATTTAACACGACCTAGTTAACAGTGGTTCCCAGACCGCATGTCTTGTTATATTTTGCCAGGATAATCAGGCACTCCATATAGACCTCCCCCAATAGGGGGAGTAACAGGGATGAAAGTGCTAAGAATAGTACTACTTAACACAACCTAGTTACCATGGGTCCATGACCGCATGTTTTCTTATTATACTTTGTCAGGGTAATCATGCAGGCCATATAGACCTCCCTTGATAGGGGGAGTAACAGGGATTAAAGTTCTAAGAATAGTACTACTTAACACAACCTAGTTACCATGGGTCCCACACTGCATGTTTTGTTGTTATACTTTGTCAGGGTAATCATGCAGGCCATATAGACCTCCACCGAAAGGGGGAGTAAGAGGGATTAAACTGCTAAGAAAAGTTTTACTTAACACAACCTAGTTACCATGGGTCCCAGACCGCGTGTCTTGTTGTTATACTTTGTCATGGTAATCATGCAGGCCATATAGACCTCCCCCGATAGGAGGAGTTACAGGGACGAAAGTGCTAAGAATAGTACTACTTAACACAACCTAGTTACCATGGGTCCCAGACCGCATGTTTAATCGTGTCAGGACTGTTTTGAGACAGCCACTTGTGTTTTTGACAAATTTGAAGTAGGAGGACAGACCAATCATCTTCTTCCATCTCCCTGTTCCAAAAATGCAGGCCATATAGACCTCCCCCGTTAGGGGGAGTAACAGGTAGTAGTAAACTGCTAAGAATAGTACTACTTAACACACCACGGGTCCCAGACCGCATGTCTTATTGTTATACTCTGTCAGGGAAATTATATATCATTCAAATCTATCTATTTATCTATCAAATCTATCTAACTATCAAACGTATCTATCAAATGTATATTGCATCTATTGATCAATGTAATTTGTATCTATAGAATGTATATTGCATCTTTTGATTGATTTAATTTGTATCTATCAAATGTATATTGCATCTTTGGATCGATAACATTCGTATCTATCAAATGGATATTACATCTATTGATCTATGTAATTCGTATCTATCAAATGTATATTGCATCTATTGATCTATGTAATTTGTATCGATCATATGTATATTGCATTGATTGAGCTATGTAATCTATGTATCTATCTATCAAATATATCTATCTCGTGGTTGTGCAAATGGACTGTTTGCGGTTGTTTGCGGTGAGTTACACTTGGAGTTTGGTCTGTCACTGTGAAGCGGTTGTAACCCTTACACTACCTGATCGATACGACATCATAACTGATGTTTTAAAGCACGTTATTGCAAACAATTTATTAATGTTAGGTGATTTAGGCCCTTTATGGGTTAAAATCAGACTCTGCATCAACTATGTAATTTTCCATGGGAGTTTTGACATGGATCCCCCTCCAGCATGCCACAGTCCAGGTGTTAGTCCCCTTGAAACAACTTTTCCATCACTATTGTGGCCAGAAAGAGTCCTTGTGGGTTTTAAAGTTCGCCTGCCTATTGAAGTCAATGCCGGTTCGCGAACAATAGCGGAAGTTCGAGTCCGCCGTTCGCAAATCGAAATTTTTAAGTTCGCAACATCACTAGTTATTACTGGTGGATTCTATTTCTTTTTTCTTGCTACTATGTTTGCAAGCCTTTCAGCTATAACAGGGATAAAATCCTGTTATTAGTGTTCCTTTTAGGTCTTTGTCTGATTTCCTGGGTGTCTGTGTATATTCACTCGGGGCTAGTATGCTCTTCATATTTCTTACCCTTCTATATACAAAATTCAGATTCTCTGTTATTTTTTCCCCTATGATTGGGTCTTCCTTTACTAGATGCCAGTGCCTCTTTTCCACTATTTTGTAATCACTGTTAAAATTAGTAATAAAAGGTACTTTTAGTTTTTTATTGCTCTTTTCCTTTCTTGCTGTTCTTTGTCTACATATTCCGTTCATATTCTTACCATATTCTATAGCTGTTATTATTATTTCTTGATTCTATCCCCTTTCTAGAAATCTTTCTTCTAGGATTTTAATTTGGTTCTTGTAATCTATCAGCCTAAAACAATTTCTGCTAGTTCTTAAGCACTGTCCTTTTGGAAAATTATTCATCCACCTTGGGAGGTGGTAGCTATCTGAATGTACATATCTGTTTGCATCTACTTTTTTAAAATGTTTTTTTTTTATATATATAAAGTCGTGTTTTCTACAAAGATGTCTAAATCTAGAAATGTAATATTGTTTTTACTTATTTCATACGTGAATTGTAAACCATCAGTGTTTGTATTCATATCACCAAACATTTTTAGATAGTATATATAGTATACAACTATAACAAATCAGCTTACCATGCAACAAAGTTTGACCTGTTAAAAGCCCTGAAGTTAAAAATATCAATAAGTTCACTAAACAGAAGAGCGTTTTGACACATTGTACAAGTGAACTTTCTAATAACAAGTGAACTTTGAAACATTTTTACAAATAACATATAAACGGTTACAACTTCAATTAGCACCCAAATAATTTTTAAGGTGGTAGTGATTTTTAAGGTGCTAATGAACTTTAAGTATACAGCTGTATGAAAGGTGGTATATAAACCCCATACCGATCATTGTCACCAAGAGGAGACGTCCTCATACAGTAGCAATAGTGTACGCTTTTTACTGTATGAATTTTATTGTATGATTTTTATTGTAAGATTTTTATTGCTTGATTTCATTATATGCACTTTTTATTATGCACTCTAGATAATAAATTATAATTTTATATTTGACCAAGTTATGTGGGTATATTGTGTAATATATAGAAACAATATATTAGAGCCAATAATTGTTTGATGCATAACCCTTGCTTTCCAATACTTTCAGTATTTGTTAGCGCTGTTTATCTTACCTTTTTTGCATATACTTCTTAGATTAGTAGTGACATTGATCTTTTAAATAGCACACAGAGTTAAAGTTTAGCGCTTCTTGCTTCCTATAATATCCAATACTCCCTTCTCACACATCTTGAAGCAGCTTAACACATTAGCAGTGATTAGAGATAATACTAACCTAACCGAGGTAATGCACAAACTTGAGCATATGCTTATAAAAGAACTCAAACAAAAAACAGAATTAGCATACTTAGGCCTAGATTTAGAGTTTGGCGGTAGCCGTCAAAACCAGCGTTAGAGGCTCCTAAAGCTGGTTTTAGGCTACCGCCGGTATTTGGAGTCAGTCAGGAAAGGGTCTAACGCTCACTTTTCAGCCGCGACTTTTCCATACCGCAGATCCCCTTACGTCAATTGCGAATCCTATCTTTTCAATGGGATCTTCCTAACTCCGGTATTTAGAGTCGTGTCTGAAGTGAGCGTTAGAATTCTAACGACAATACTCCAGCCGCAGAAAAAAGTCAGTAGTTAAGAGCTTTCTGGGCTAACGCCGGTTCATAAAGCTCTTAACTACTGTGCTCTAAAGTACACTAACACCCATAAACTACCTATGTACCCCTAAACCGAGGTCCCCCCACATCGCCGCCACTCGATTAAATATTTTTAACCCCTAATCTGCTGACCGCCACCTACGTTATACTTATGTACCCCTAATCTGCTGCCCCTAACACCGCCGACCCCTATATTATATTTATTAAGCCCTAACCTGCCCCCCACAACGTCGCCGCCTGCTACCTACAATAATTAACCCCTAATCTGCCGACCGCAAAGAGCCGCCACCTACATTATAGCTATGTACCCCTAATCTGCTGCCCCTAACACCGCCGACCCCTATATTATATTTATTAACCCCTAATCTGCCCCCCTCAACGTCGCCTCCACCTGCCTACACTTATTAACCCCTAATCTGCCGAGCGGATCTCACCGCTACTATAATAAAGTTATTAACCCCTAATCCGCCTCAATCCCGCCTCAATAACCCTATAATAAATAGTATTAACCCCTAATCTGCCCTCCCTAACATCGCCGACACCTAACTTCAATTATTAACCCCTAATCTGCCGACCGAATCTCGCCGATATTCTAATAAATGGATTAACCCCTAAAGCTAAGTCTAACCCTAACACTAACACCCCCCTAACTTAAATATAATTTAAATCTAACGAAATAAATTAACTCTTATTAAATAAATTATTCCTATTTAAAGCTAAATACTTACCTGTAAAATAAATCCTAATATAGCTACAATATAAATTATAATTATATTGTAGCTATTTTAGGATTAATATTTATTTTACAGGCAACTTTGTAATTATTTTAACCAGGTAAAATAGCTATTAAATAGTTATTAACTATTTAATAGCTACCTAGTTAAAATAATTACAAAATTACCTGTAAAATAAATCCTAACCTAAGTTACAATTAAACCTAACACTACACTATCAATAAATCAATTAAATACAATATCTACAAATAAATACAATGAAATAAACTAACTAAAGTACAAAAAATAAAAAAGAACTAAGTTACAAAAAATAAAAAAATATTTACAAACATCAGAAAAATATTACAACAATTTTAAACTAATTACACCTACTCTAAGCCCCCTAATAAAATAACAAAGCCCCCCAAAATAAAAAAAATGCCCTACCCTATTCTAAATTACTAAAGTTCAAAGCTCTTTTACCTTACCAGCCCTGAACAGGGCCCTTTGCGGGGCATGCCCCAAAGAATTCAGCTCTTTTGCCTGTAAAAAAAACACATACAATACCCCCCCCCAACATTACAACCCACCACCCACATACCCCTAATCTAACCCAAACCCCCCTTAAATAAACCTAACACTAAGCCCCTGAAGATCTTCTACCTTGTCTTCACCTCACCGGGTATCACACCGATCCGTCCTGGCTCCGATATCTTCATCCAACCCAAGAGGGGGCTAGACATCCATCATCCGACGGCTGAAGAAGTCCAGAATAGGCTCCAAAGTCTTCATCCTATCCGGGAAGAAGAGTAGATCCGGACCGGCAACCATCTTCTTCCAAGCGGCATCTTCTATCTTCATCCGATGAGGACCGGCTCCATCTTGAAGACCTCCACCGTGGACCCATCTTCTTCCGACGACGACTTCCCGACGAATGACGGTTCCATTAAGGGACGTCATCCAAGATGGCGTCCCTCGAATTCCGATTGGCTGATAGGATTCTATCAGCCAATCGGAATTAAGGTAGGAAAATTCTGATTGGTTGATGGAATCAGCCAATCAGAATCAAGTTCAATCCGATTGGCTGATCCGATCAGCCAATCAGATTGAGCTTGCATTCTATTGGCTGATCGGAACAGCCAATAGAATGCGAGCTCAATCTGATTGGCTGATTGAATCAGCCAATCGGATTGAACTTGATTCTGATTGGCTGATTCCATCAGCCAATCAGAATTTTCCTACCTTAATTCCGATTGGCTGATAGAATCCTATCAGCCAATCGGAATTCGAGGGACGCCATCTTGGATGACGTCCCTTAAAGGAACCGTCATTCGTCGGGAAGTCGTCGTCGGAAGAAGATGGGTCCGCGGTGGAGGTCTTCAAGATGGAGCCGGTCCTCATCGGATGAAGATAGAAGATGCCGCTTGGAAGAAGATGGTTGCCGGTCCGGATCTACTCTTCTTCCCGGATAGGATGAAGACTTTGGAGCCTCTTCTGGACTTCTTCAGCCGTCGGATGATGGATGTCTAGCCCCCTCTTGGGTTGGATGAAGATATCGGAGCCAGGACGGATCGGTGTGATACCCGGTGAGGTGAAGACAAGGTAGGAAGATCTTCAGGGGCTTAGTGTTAGGTTTATTTAAGGGGGGTTTGGGTTAGATTAGGGGTATGTGGGTGGTGGGTTGTAATGTTGGGGGGGGGGTATTGTATGTGTTTTTTTTACAGGCAAAAGAGCTGAATTCTTTGGGGCATGCCCCGCAAAGGGCCCTGTTCAGGGCTGGTAAGGTAAAAGAGCTTTGAACTTTTGTAATTTAGAATAGGGTAGGGCATTTTTTTATTTTGGGGGGCTTTGTTATTTTATTAGGGGGCTTAGAGTAGGTGTAATTAGTTTAAAATTGTTGTAATATTTTTCTAATGTTTGTAAATATTTTTTTATTTTTTGTAACTTAGTTCTTTTTTATTTTTTGTACTTTAGTTAGTTTATTTAATTGTATTTATTTGTAGATATTGTATTTAATTCATTTATTGATAGTGTAGTGTTAGGTTTAATTGTAGGTAATTGTAGGTATTTTATTTAATTTATTTATTGATAGTGTAGTGTTAGGTTTAATTGTAACTTAGGTTAGGATTTATTTTACAGGTAATTTTGTAATTATTTTAACTATTTTAGCTATTAAATAGTTCTTAACTATTTAATAGCTATTGTACCTGGTTAAAATAAATACAAAGTTACCTGTAAAATAAATATAAATCCTAAAATAGCTATAATATAATTATAATTTATATTGTAGCTATATTAGGATTTATTTTACAGGTAAGTATTTAGCTTTAAATAGGAATAATTTATTTAATAAGAGTTCATTAATTTCGTTAGATTTAAATTATATTTAACTTAGGGGGGGTGTTAGTGTTAGGGTTAGACTTAGCTTTAGGGGTTAATACATTTATTAGAATAGCGGTGAGCTCCAGTCGGCAGATTAGGGGTTAATGTTTGAAGTTAGGTGTCGGCGATGTTAGGGAGGGCAGATTAGGGGTTAATACTATTTATTATAGGGTTAGTGAGGCGGATTAGGGGTTAATAACTTTATTATAATAGTGGTGCGGTCCGCTCGGCAGATTAGGGGTTAATAAGTGTAGGCAGGTGGAGGCGACGTTGTGGGGGGCAGATTAGGGGTTAATAAATATAATATAGGGGTCGGCGATGTTAGGGCAGCAGATTAGGGGTACATAGGGATAATGTAAGTAGCGGCGGTTTACAGAGCAGCAGATTAGGGGTTAATAATAATATGCAGGGGTCAGCGATAGCGGGGGCGGCAGATTAGGGGTTAATAAGTGTAAGGTTAGGGGTGTTTAGACTCGGGGTACATGTTAGGGTGTTAGGTGCAGACGTAGGAAGTGTTTCCCCATAGGAAACAAATGGGCTGCGTTAGGAGCTGAACGTGGCTTTTTTGCAGGTGTTAGGTTTTTTTTCAGCTCAAACAGCCCCATTGTTTTCTATGGGGGAATCGTGCACGAGCACGTTCTTGAAGCTGGCTGCTTCCGTAAGCAACTCTGGTATCGAGAGTTGCAGTGGCGTTAAATATGCCTGTACGCTCCCTTTTTGGAGCCTAACGCAGCCATTCTGTGGACTCTCAATACCAGAGTTATTTTAAAGGTATGGCCAGAAAAAAGCCAGCGTTAGCTACGGGGGTCGTTACCGACAAAACTCTAAATCTAGCTGTTAGATAGATATATCAGTTTACAGATAATACCCAGAGGACTTAGATTAGAAAAGGAATGTACCTTTGAATTGAATGGAGAGATACAAAGAGAATTGCACACAGTATTAGAAAAAGCATGGTTTGATTTAATAAACATAATTAAAAAAGCACGCAATATCTCTTTAGTAGCGTTTTAAACTAAGATTACAGAAATTAAAAATGCACTTGAAATTCACAAAGATGATAAATTTTGCAAAGATAGACAAGTAGAAATCATTGAATCACTTAGAAATAAAAAAATGGAATTGACGTGTAATAAGAGTAAAAAAATGGCAAGAGACCAGAATGATTATAGAGAATTACTAGAACTAGAAGATACAGATCAGGATAAAATTAAAATAGGTAGCACAACCACCACAGAAAACACTTGGAACGCAGTTATATCTAAAAAACACAAACAGAAAAAGAAAAACATTATTTATGTAAGAACTTACCTGATAAATTAATTTATTTCATATTGGCAAGAGTCCATGAGCTAGTGACGTATGGGATATACAATCCTACCAGGAGGGGCAAAGTTTCCCAAACCTCAAAATGCCTATAAATACACCTCTCACCACACCCACAATTCAGTTTAACAAATAGCCAAGAAGTGGGGTGATAAAGAAAGGAGTAAAAAGCATCAACAAAGGAATTTGGAAATAATTGTGCTTTATACAAAAAAAATCATAACCACCATAAAAAGGGTGGGCCTCATGGACTCTTGCCAATATGAAAGAAATTAATTTATCAGGTAAGTTCTTACATAAATTATGTTTTCTTTCATGTAATTGGAAAGAGTCCATGAGCTAGTGACATATGGGATAGCAATACCCAAGATGTGGAACTCCACGCAAGAGTCACTAGAGAGGGAGGGACAAAATAAAAACAGCCATTTCGCTGAAAAAAATAAATCCACAACCCAAATATAAGTTTATTCTCAAAAAATAAAAACATAAATCATAAGCAGAAGAATCAAACTGAAACAGCTGCCTGAAGAACTTTCCTACCAAAAACTGCTTCCGAAGAAGCAAACACATTAAAATGGTAGAATTTAGTAAATGTATGCAAAGAAGACCAAGTTGCTGCTTTGCAAACCTGATCAACTATAGCTTTATTTTTAAAAGCCCAAGAAGTGGAAACTGATCTAGTAGAATGAGCTGTAATTATCTGAGGTGGGGCTTTACCCGACTTCAGATAAGCTTGATGAATCAAAAGCTTTAACCACGATACCAAAGAAACAGCAGAAGCCTTCTGACCTTTCCTGGAACCAGAAAGGATAACAAATAGACTAGAAGTCTTCCTGAAAACTTTAGTTGCTTCAACATAATATTTCAGAGCTCTCACCACATCCAAAGAATGTAAAGATCTCTCCAAATAATTATTAGGATTAGGACACAAAGAAGGGACAACAATTTCTCTATTAATGTTAGAATTCACAACCTTAGGTAAGAATTTAAATGAAGTCCACAAAACTGCCTTATCCTGATGAAAAATCAGAAAAGGAGATTGACAAGAGAGAGCAAATAATTCAGAAACTCTTCTAGCAGAAGAGATGGCCAAAAGGAACAACACTTTCCAGGAATAGTGATGTCACGAATAGTTCACCGGCGAATAGTTCCCGGCGAACATAGCATGTTCGCGTTCGCCGCAGCGGGCGAACATATGCGATGTTTGGTCCGCCCCCTATTTGTCATCATTGAGTAAACTTTGACCCTGTACCTCACAGTCAGCAGACACATTCCAGCCAATCAGCAGCAGACCCTCCCTCCCAGACCCTCCCACCTCCTGGACAGCATCCATTTTAGATTAATTTGGAAGCTGCATTCTTAGTGAGAGGAGGGACAGTGTAGCTGCTGCTGATTTAATAGGGAAATCGATAGCTAGGCTAGTGTATTCAGTGTCCACTACAGTCCTGAAGGACTCATCTGATCTCTGCTGTAAGGACAGAACCCCAAAAAGCCCTTTTTAGGGCTAGAACATCAGTCTGCTTTTTTTTTTTTTTTCCTGTGTAATCTAATTGCAGTTGCCTGCCTGCCAGCGTGTGTGTCAGGCTCACAGCATATACTGTGCCCACTTGCCCAGTGCCACCACTCATATCTGGTGTAACAGTAGTGTAGATTTAAAAAAAAAAACACTTTTTTGACTGTGAAATAATAGCAGTCAGTTCCCTTCACACGTGTGCGTTTCAGGGCCTGCCAGGGCACAGTGTCACACCAGTGCAACTCATATCTGGTGTAACAGTAGTGTACATTAACCCCTTAATGACCACAGCACTTTTCCATTTTCTGTCCGTTTCGGACCAGGGCTATTTTTACATTTCTGCGGTGTTTGTGTTTAGCTGTAATTTTCCTCTTACTCGTTTACTGTACCCACACATATTATATACCATTTTTCTAGCCATTAAATGGACTTTCTAAAGATACCATTATTTTCATCATATCCCTATAATTTACTATAATTTTTTTTATAAAATATGAGGAAAAAATGGAATTAAACACACTTTTTCTAACTTTGACCCCGAAAATCTGTTACTCATCTACAACCACCAAAAAACACCCATGCTAAATAGTTTCTAAATTTTGTCCTGAGTTTAGAAATACCCAATGTTTAAATGTTCTTTGCTTTTTTTTTAAGTTATAGGGCCATAAATACAAGTAGCACTTTGCTATTTCCAAACCATTTTTTTTTTTTCAAAATTAGCGCTAGTTACATTGGAACACTGATATCTGTCAGGAATCCCTGAATAGCCATTGACATGTATATATTTTTTTTAGAAGACATCCCAAAGTATTGATCTAGGCCCATTTTGGTATATTTCATGCCACCATTTCACCACCAAATGTGATCAAATAAAAAAAATTGTTCACTTTTTCACAAATTTTTTCACAAACTTTAGGTTTCTCACTGAAATTATTTATAAATAGCTTGTGCAATTATGGCATAAATGGTTGTAAATATTTCTCTGGGACCCCCTTTGTTCAGAAATAGCAGACATATATGGCTTTGACGTTGCTTTTTGATAATTAGAAGGCCGCTAAATGCCACTGCGCACCACACGTGTATTATGTCCAGCAGTGAAGGGGTTAATTATGAAGCATGTAGGGAGCTTTTTGGGGTAATTTTAGCTTTAGTGTAGTGTAGTAGACAACCCAAAGTATTGATCTAGGCCCATCTTGGTATATTTCATGCCACCATTTCACCTCCAAATTCGATCAAATAAAAAAAAACGTTACATTTTTCAAATGTTAGGATTCTCACTGAAATCATTTACAAACATTTTGTGCAATTATGGCACAAATGGTTGTAAATGCTTCTCTGGGATCCCCTTTTTTCAGAAATAGCAGACATATATGGCTTTGGCATTGCTTTTTAGTAATTAGAAGGCCGCTAAATGCCTCTGCACACCACACGTGTATTATACTCAGCAGTGCAGGGGTTAATTAGGGAGCTTGTAGGGAGCTTGTAGGGTTAATTTTAGCTTTAGTGTAGTGTAGTAGACAATCCCAAGTATTGATCTAGGTCCATTTTGGTATATTTCATGCCACCATTTAACCGCCAAATGCGATCAAATTAAAAAAGTAGTCAACTTTTTCACAAACTTTAGGTTTCTCACTGAAATTATTTACAAACAGCTTGTGCAATTATGGCACAAATGGTTGTAAATGCTTCTCTGGGATCCCCTTTGTTCAGAAATAGCAGACATATATGGCTTTGGCGTTGCTTTTTGGTAGTTAGAAGGCCACTAAATGCAACTGCGCACAACACATGAATTAGGCCCTGAAGTGAAGGGGTTAATTAGGTAGCTTGTAGGGAGCTTGCAGGATTAAATTTAGCTTTAGTGTAGAGATCAGCTTCCCACCTGACACATCAGACCCCCTGATCCCTCCCAAAGAGCTCTCTTCCCTCCCCCACCCCACAATTGTCCCCGCCATCTTAAGTACTGTGAAATAATAGCAGTCAGTTTCCTTCACGCGTGTGTGTTTCAGGGCCTGCCAGGACACAGTGTCACACCAGTGCAACTCATATCTGGTGTAACAGTAGTGTACATTAAAAAAAAACTAGAAATTTGACTGTGAAATAATAGCAGTCAGTTTCCTTCACACGTGTGCGTTTCAGGGCCTGCCAGGGCACAGTGTCACACCAGTGCAACTCATATCTGGTGTAACAGTAGTGTACATTAAAAAAAAAAACTAGAAATTTGACTGTGAAATAATAGCAGTCAGTTTCCTTCACACGTGTGAGTTTCAGGGCCTGCCAGGGCACAGTGTCACCCCAGTGCAACTCATATCTGGTGTAACAGTAGTGTACATTAAATAAAAAACTAGAAATTTGACTGTGAAATAATAGCAGTCAGTTTCCTTCACGTGTGTGCGTTTCAGGGCCTGCCAGGGCACAGTGTCACACCAGTGCAACTCATATCTGGTGTAACAGTAGTGTACATTAAAAAAAAAAAACTAGAAATTTGACTGAAATAATAGCAGTCAGTTTCCTTCACACGTGTGTGTTTCAGGGCCTGCCAGGGCACAGTGTCACACCAGTGCAACTCATATCTGGTGTAACAGTAGTGTACATTAAAAAAACACCTACAAATTTGACTGTGAAATAATAGCAGTCAGTTTCCTTCACACGTGTGCATTTCAGGGCCTGCCAGGGCACAGTGTCACACCAGTGCAACTCATATCTGGTGTAACAGTAGTGTACATTAAAAAAAAAACTAGAAATTTGACTGTGAAATAATAGCAGTCAGTTTCCTTCACACATGTGCATTTCAGGGCCTGCCAGGGCACAGTGCCACACCAGTACAAATCATATCTGGTGTAACAGTAGTGTACATTAAAAAAAATAATAGAAATTTGACTGTGAAATAATAGCAGTCAATTTCCTTCACGCGTGTGCGTTTCAGGGCCTGCCAGGGCACAGTGTCACACCAGTGCAACTCATATCTGGTGTAACAGTAGTGTACATTAAAAAAAAAACTACAAATTTGACTGTGAAATAATAGCAGTCAGTTTCCTTCACACGTGTGCATTTCAGGACCTGCCAGGGCACAGTGTCACACCAGTGCAACTCATATCTGGTGTAACAGTAGTGTACATTTAAAAAAAAAAATACAATTTTGACTGTAATAGATTGAATAGCAGTTAGTTGTCTGCAAGCGTGTGTGTCAGGCCTACAGCGTCTACTCTGCCAACTTCTGCCAGTGCACAGTGCCACTCATATCTGTTGTCACAGTAGCTTGCACGCATAGTACCACTAATCGAAAAAAAATGACAGGCAGAGGCAAGCCACCCCGCAGGGGCCGTCGTGGTCGTTGTGCTGTGATTCCCTTTGGCCCTAGAATAATGCAGTGCGGTGCGTTAAACGGGGAGTTTGGTCTGTCACTGTGAAGCGGGTGTAACCCTTACACTACCTGATCGATACAACATCATACCTGATGTTTTAAAGCACGTTATTACAAACAATTTAGGAATGTTAGGTGATTTGTGCCCTTTATGGATTAAAACCAGACTCTGCATCAACTATGTAATTTTAGATGGGAGTTTTGCCATGGATCCCCCTCCGTCATGCCACAGTCCAGGTGTTAGTCACCTTGAAACAACTTTTCCATCACTATTGTGGCCAGAAAGAGTCCCTGTAGGTTGTAAAATTCGCCTGCCTATTGAAGTCTATGGCGGTTCGCCCGGTTCGCCCATTCGCGAACATTTGCAGAAGTTCGCGTTCGCCGTTCGCGAACGCAAAATTTTAGGTTTGCGACATCACTATCCAGGAAAGAAGTTTAATGTCCAAAGAATTCATAGGCTCAAATGGAAGAGCCTGTAAAGCCTTCAAAACCAAATTAAGACTCCAAGGAGGAGAGATTATATAATGACAGGCTTCATACGAACCAAAGCCTGTACAAAACAATGAATATAAGGAAGTTTAGCAATTTTCCTGTGGAATAAAACAGAAAGAGCAGATATTTAATGACAGGCTTCATACGAACCAAAGCCTGTACAAAACAATGAATATAAGGAAGTTTAGCAATTTTACGCCAAGAATGACGCAATACATATATTTAGAACTTTATATAAATATATAAAGTGCAAAACCATAGCTGAGAGTGTCTTAAGTAATTAAAACATACTTACCAAAAAGACACCCATCCACATATAGCAGATAGCCAAACCAGTACTGAAACGGTTATCAGTAGAGGTAATGGAATATGAGAGTATTTAGTCGATCTGAAAAGGGAGGTAGGAGATTAATCTCTACGACCGATAACAGAGAACCTATTAACTAGATCCCCGTGAGGAAAACCATTGCATTCAATAGGTGATACTCCCTTCACATCCCTCTGACATTCACTGTATTCTGAGAAGAATCGGGCTTCAAAATGCTGAGAAGAGCATATCAACGTAGAAATCTTAGCACAAACTTACTTCATTACCTCCATAGGAGGCAAAGTTTGTAAAACTGAATTGTGGGTGTGGTGAGGGGTGTATTTATAGGCATTTTGAGGTTTGGGAAACTTTGCCCCTCCTGGTAGGATTGTATATCCCATACGTCACTAGCTCATGGACTCTTGCCAATTACATGAAAGAAAATTTAAATATAAAAAAACAAACACTTTCAGACATGGATTCCTATAATCACCAAGATAAACCCTTTATTCACCAAGATAAAGTTTATACACATCCCAATAAAAATTGGCACTGGGTGAACGACACTGAGAGAGAGAACTATAGAACAAATGATTCCTTCAGGAACAACATTGAACAAAATAGAAACCCAACTGGGTACAGGACAGGATATAGGGACAATTATATAGGACAAAATTGGAATTATCATTCAAATTGACACAATAATGGCTATAGAAGAAATCAGGGTAATTACAGACATCAGGGCAATTATAGACATGATATAAAACCAAGAGGATGGTTTAGACAACCCCCCTCGGAGGACAGACAGGAAACATACATGAATAACAGAATGAAAGATTGGAGAGTCCCCCTAAGTAATCGATACACACCACTAAGGGGTCAGACAAGGGAGGAATTACACACACTAAATGAAGATAGTAACAATCTTAACTCCCCACTTCAAGGGACTTCAGCTATTTTTTTTAGAGCTAGGCACAGTATCCAGGACCCCTCGGTTAAACAGAATAAGAATTATAGAGGAACCAGAGGAGGAATACGAGCAATAAGGGCATCTTCAACCTAAGTAAAATTGAATTATCACAAGAAGAAAAGAAAGTACTTACAAAAGGTTTAAACTTTGCACCAACACAGAGATGAAATAAGTTTGAAACACATATACACATTAACCAGTTTGTTTGTAGACTGACATTGAAACAGTATTTTTTTTAAAAATCCAGTAGAAAGAGAAATAAACAGTATGAGAAATGGTACTAATACTCAAATATCCACCAATACACAGCCCAGTATTATACATACTACTCTTAGACCTAAATCTGCATTCTACCCCCTTCAGGATAAAGGAAGTCATATAGAAGTCTTTGAAAAAATGCTCCAAAATGATCTGGCCAAATTTGAACACACTAAACAAAAACTTAAATATAATTTAAATAAAAATAAGAAATTAGTATTGGAAAAAATAAAAAATAATAAAAATATAACAATTAAACCCACGGACAAAGCAGGTGGAATCGTATTAATGGATACGGAATATTATCTGAAAGAATCAAATAGGAAACTAAATGATAAAACCACCTACCAGGAGCTCAAATTAAATGCAGTAAAAAAGATAACAGATACGTTTAAATTACTATTAAAGGGACAGTCAAGTATAAATTAAACTTTCATTATTCAGATAGGACTTTTAATTTTAATTTACTTTCCAATTTACTTTTATCATCAAATTTGCTTTTTTCTCTTGGTATTCTTAGTTTAAACTAAACATAGGTAGGCTCATATGCTAATTTCTAAGCCTTTGAGGGCTGCCTCTTATCACATGCTTTTTAAATCTCTTTTCAACACAAAGAGACAGAAAGTACACGTGGGCTATATAGATAACACTGTGTTCAGGCACAGAAAGTTATTTAAGATCTAGCACAATACAATGCTAAATTTAAGACAATAGATAATAAACAGTCACAGTCATGTGATCAGGGGGCTGGAAGAAGGTTCCTAGATACAAGGTAATCACAAAGGTAAAAAGTACATTAATATAACTGTGTTGGTTATGCAAAACTGGGGAATGAGTAATAAAGGGATTATCTATCTTTTAAAAAAATAACAATTCTATGGTTGACTGTCCCTTTAACAGAGGCAAAATATAAGAAAATATTAACCAATAAAGAATTTAATTTTCTCAATCAAGAATATCCCAGAATGGCAATTTTTTACTTTTTTCCAAAAATCCATAAAATTTTACATCGCCCCCAGGAAGACCCATCATATCCGGGATTCAATCGGTAACAGCTAATCTATACCAATACATAGACATCCAATTACAGAAATATGTAAAAAAAAAATACCCACTTATCTAAAAGACACAGGACAAGTATTATCTGTATTAGAGAACCTTGAATGGGATGACAATTACATGCTAGCTACATGTGACATCACAGCCCTATATACAAGCATTAAATAAAGGTTTGGAAGCTATAAAGTTCTATTTGGACGATGATAGAACAATGTTACAAGACCAGAAAGACTTCATCCTGAGGGGGGTAGAATTCATATTGACGAATAATGTTTTTCTATTTAACAATAAAATATATATTCAAATTAAGGGAACAGCGATGGGTACTAGGTTCTCACTCAGTTATGCCAATCTCTACATGGGCCTTTGGGAACATGGTGTCACATGACTTGGGTACAAGCCTCGTGCTCTTTAAAAGTTACATAGATGACGTGTTAATTATATGGAGATGAGACAAAGAAAGTCTTCTAAAAATGTTTGGTGATATGAATACAAACACTGATGGTTTAGAATTCACGTATGAAATAAGTAAAAACAATATTACATTTCTAGATTTAGACATCTTTGTAGAAAACACGACTTTATATACAAAAAAACATTTTAAAAAATTAGATGGAAATAGATATGTACATTCAGATAGTTGCCACCTCCCAAGGTGGATCAATAATATTCCAAAAGGACAGTGCTTAAGAATTAGCAGAAATTGCTCTAGGCTGATAGATTACGAGACCCAAATTAAAATCCTAGAAGAAAGATTTCTAGAAAGGGGATATAATCAAGAAATAATAACAACAGCTATAGAATATGGTAAGAATATGAACTAAATATGTAGACAAAGAACAGCAAGAAAGGAAGAGAGCAATATAAAACTAAAAGTACCCTTTATTACAAATGATTACAAATTAGTGGAAAAGATAGTCAAGAGGCACTGGCATCTAGTAAAGGAAGACCCAATCATAGGGGAAAAAATAACAGAGAATCTGAATTTTGTATATAGAAGTGTAAGAAATATGAAGAGCATACTAGCCCCAAGTGAATATACACAGACACCCAGGAAATCAGACAAAGACCTAAAAGGAACACTAATAACAGGATTTTATCCCTGTTATAGCTGAAAGGCTTGCAAACATAGTAGCAAGAAAAAATAAATAGAATCCACCAGTAATAACTATAAAGTTAAAATAAATGAAACCATCAGATGTAGTGACCATGGAGTTATATAAATATTACAATATAGTTGTAAATTACAATATTTAGGTGAAACGACTAGATGTCTTCGTACACAGATTCGTGAACACCTATGGAATATAGAAAAGGGACAACAAGAAACTCACCTATACGAACATTATAGAACAATACATAACAATAATGTAAAAAATGTAACACTGGGGTATAAAAAAAGTAAAAAAAAAAAAACGTGGAGAGGAGGTAATTTTGAAAAATTGTTATTAAAAAAAAAAGAGGCAGGGAGGGCGGAGCCAAGCCGTGCTGGGACATGGCTGCATTTGTGTAAAGCTCCGTTATAGTTGCAGCTCAACTAACTAATAGAGATATGGTAGAGACCCCGACCTTACCTAACAACACCTTTTTTATAACCTGGAGGAGACCCGGAGCAGAGTAAACCCTCTCATTGTGGCATTACCCACCTCCCGCCTGCCTAAAAAGAAGGAACCCAAGTGCCTAACAAGGTCCCGGTCGCCATCTTGGACAGCGATACATCTTAAGGGACGGCTCCATTTATCTGAGCCTAACCGGACACACATCGTACCTAAAAGCCTGCATATATATTCAAGGGACCTTGCGGTGGACCCGGTCGGTTAGAGTGTCGGATTGCAGGGGAGACCTGGAAGCGCTTTTGTTGCGCTGCGTGTGTACCGCACACGTGGGACCTGCAATTAACAGAGAAAAGCCTGCCGCAACACAGAGGTGAGACTACATAAACCATGTGCATGAAAACCGGAGGGTAAGAATCAAGCCTAAATACACTGGGGACTATTCACTTTAAAACATATACGAGACAGAGGCCAGTTTAGACCTATAATTTGAGAAGGCCTGAAGAACAGAGGATAACACGTAGCTCACTATAAAGCTACTTAGAACTTTAATACACATCAAGGCTGATTAACTTGCTACATTGAACAAGAGCCTCTCACTTAATACCTACATTATAGTGCTGCTAGAAAGAGAGGAGATTCTAGGCGGCTCTAATCTGCAATCTCCAGAGGCTTATAAAATGTCACAACGTAAAGGCCCTAAACCAGATAAGGCAGCCAAATTACCAACGTCCACACCATCTGTGACCACCTTTTTCCACCCCTCAGATCCTAACTCTACAGAGACTTCCCAATCACAAGAACAGTCTCAGCTTGAGACGCAATTAGATTATTCAACATCACAATACAAATCCCTATTGGCCTTGCCGTCACAAATAGCGGATCTCCCCTCCAAATCAGACTTTGAATCGCTAAAATCCTTTATTAAAGGAGAGATGAGGGAGCTAAAGAAAGACTTAAACGACATGAGTTCCAGAATTGACTACATAGAGGAGGGGCAAGAGACGCTTAACTCTATAGTCAGCACAAATACACAACAGCTCTCCATACAAGACTCCATGGTGCAGTCTCTGCAAGAAAAATTAGAAGACCTAGACAACCGAGGGAGAAGGAACAACCTTAGGATCAGGGGAATCCCTGAAGAGGTATCTCCAGAGCAATTGAAATCATATGTCAGAGAGCTGTTCCAATCCCTGCGCCCCAGATCATCCCCTCTGCAATAAGACGACATTGAAAGGATTCATCGAGCACTTAGACCACCCTCCAAACCCCCAGCCCCACCCAGAGATGTGATCATGAGGTTCTTAAGATTCACAACTAAAGAAGAAATTTGGCAAGTGGCGAGAACAAGAAGATCCATTTCATTCAAGGATCATACCCTACAAATATTCCAAGACCTTTGCCCACAGACCATACAGAGGAGAAAGGAGGTTAGATTCCTCACTAAAGCCCTACAAGAACATGACATCAGATATCGCTGGGGCTACCCCTTCAGCTTGATTATCAACCACAATGGCACACAGATCATATACAAGAATTTCCAAGACCTGGATACCGTGACAAAGAAATTGAACATCACCATTGAACCCCCAGCTGACAACATCTTAGAGTCCACAACAAGACACTCAGATACCATGCAAGAACATCCCAGGGAGCAACGGCTTAAATGGAATAGAGCTCAACCTAAAAGAAGGAAAACAGATGCTCCTTCCCCGGGCCCCTCGTGCCCGCAGGACACTTGACATACCTTATTTGACCATCTGGGTCTAGATATAGTCCCTCAGCTGCTGGGACTTCTTGCTGAGATGACACCCTTAACCTTATTTTTCTTGGACTGTTCCAGATCGTGGGTGCTGGGTAAGAAATAGAAAGCTGATGAATAGCAGCTGCTACTGTTTACTCACTATTGCTGTTTAAACTGTTTGAGCCAGTATCATTGATACTGGACATCTTTAGGTTTAATTCTCATAAAGTATGTTAAATTGATAACAGTTAATACCAACTTGGAACACTAGATTTATGATAGAGAGGCACTGTTTGATTTTCATATGTCTGATAAGCTCCAGTCCTATCTCTACCTACCTTCACCCTCATCCCACCCCCCTTCCCCCTTATCTTTCCCGCCGTTTTAACCCTCCTCCTACAGGTCTCTACCAGAAACCTCTAAATAACATGCGTATAACCATCAAGAGCACTATGCAACTACAGGTACTCCCTAGTCAAGGTGTATAGTTTTAGAAATACACTTTCAGTTAGTTTTGTTTATAATTTTTTTTTTTTTTTGTTGATGTGATTCTACCTGCCGTATGTGTAATGCCTCATGCCTTTTATTTGTTGTTACCGCTCATAACTGCTATGACCTACATAACTGATCTGTACATGACATCTGTAATTTCATTTCTACCACAATCCGTTAAAGATGAAAGATAAGTCTAACTTTAAAATACTTTCTCACAATGTCAAAGGGTTTAACATCCCACAAAAAAGATCCGTTGCCTTTAAAGATTATAAACGGCTCTGCTGTGATGTCGTAATGTTACAAGAGACTCATTTTAGAATAGGAAGGGAGCCCCGTGCCTCCTTTGAGAAATTTGGCACTGTTTACTTTTCTTCTAATAGTTCCAAACGCAATGGAGTCTGCATAATGATAGGAAAAAACGTCCCATTCCATGTGACATCGGTCCATAAAGATAAAATAGGGAGATACTTGATAATTTCAGGGACCTGGAAGCATAAACATATAACTTTAGCTAATATTTATGCCCCTGGCGTAGGTGATCCTGGTTTCTTCCATCAGATTTGTAATAAGCTCCTAGAGTGTCCCGGGGGTACCCTGATCGTGGGCGGCGATTTTAATGTCGCCCTAGACCCTGCAGTGGATTGCTCTACTGGAAAGTCATCGGTTCCCAAAGGGACTCTGAAATTAATTAAATCCAAACTAACTTCCCTAGCTGTACATGATGTTTGGAGACTCCATCACTCAACTACAAAAGATTACACTTTCTATTCCCATCCACATCAAAACTATTCCAGAATAGATTATTTGCTGACAGATGTCACTAGTCTAGCGTATGCCCGAAACTCAATCATCTATCCCATAACGTGGTCAGACCACGCCATGATCAGCTGCACCTTTGATTTCCCTACACATGCCCCCAACTCAAGAACATGGAGATTGGATGAATCCCTCTTAAAAGACCCACTGACACACATCCAATTAACAAAGTCTATTGAAGACTACTTTAAAACAAACAGTACACCTGATATCTGCCAGCAGCATGTCTGGAATGCCCATAAATGTGTTCTCAGGGGTGAATTGATTGCTTTGAAAGCATCCAAACTGAAACAACAGCAACATTACTTAGCCTCCCTACTCACAGACTTAACTAAGTTACAAGACATACACAAAAGGTTCCCTAAAGACCACTCTCTACTTGAAAGCATAGAACATAAACGTTCGCAACTCAACTGCTACCTAGGGAAGGAGGCCAAACGCAAGGCGCTTTTCCTCAAAAAAACATATTATGAGGGGGCTAACAAACAGGGTAAACTTTTGGCTAGACAGCTCAGGAAGAAAACTCTTAACAGGTACATTTTACATATTAGAGACGATAGAGGGAAAGACCGACATACATCTGAAGACATAGCGGATAGCTTTAGGAACTACTACAATTCTCTATACAATCTATCTACTGACATACCTCCACCGACGAGTGTAGCTATTCAGGACTACTTAGAACAATTAAGCCTACCTAAAATTAGTGAAGAACAAAGTTCCAAACTAGATGCACCCTTTTCAGCAGAAGAGATCAAACTAGCGATTAAGTCACTGAAAGCTGGGAAATCCCCGGGGCCAGATGGGTTTGGTAATGCTTACTATATAACTTTCAAAGACCTCTTGATACCACATCTCTTGGCATATTTCCATAGTATAGATCAAGATAAACCCTTCCCCCCCCCAGCATTACAGGCTACCATATCGCTGATTCCGAAACCAAACAAATCTAGTACATCAATCCCAAACTATAGACCGATATCCCTTCTGAATTCCGATATTAAGATTTATGCTAAGCTCATAGCCAATAGACTAAATTTAATCCTACCTGAACTAATACATCAAGACCAAGTGGGCTTCGTACCTTACCGTGAGGCGAGAGACAATACGGTGCGAAACCTACACTTATTATGGCATGCTAAAACGACCCAAACCCCCTCAATTTGGATTTCCACTGACGCTGAAAAGGCCTTCGATAGAGTCGGATGGCCTTTTCTACAGGTGACATTACAGACCTTTGGCCTCAGTGAAAAAACAATTCATAGAATATTTGCGTTATATAACAAACCCAGCGCCAAAATTGCTCTTAATGGAATCCTGTCACCCCCACTCCAAATCACAAACGGTACAAGGCAGGGATGCCCCTTGTCTCCCTTGCTTTTTACCTGCCTCATTGAAACATTAGCGACTAAAATCAGATTAAATAAAAATATCCATGGTCTAAGAATAAATGGAGATGAATTCAAGATGTCACTCTTCGCAGATGACATCCTTTTTTCCCTAACAGAACCAGGGAAGTCTATACCCCACCTGTTGGAGGAACTAGAGATATTTCACGACCTCTCCAATTTCAAAATTAATCAGAGTAAATCTGAAATGCTAGGTGTAGCCATAAACCCCCAAATGGAAGATGCAATTACAAAAATATGCCCGTTCAAATGGCAGAAAAATTCCTTGAAATACCTAGGGATTCACCTGGCAGATAATCTTGATATGCTATACAAATTAAACTATGCCACCATTAAAAATGCCCTAATGCGAGACCTTTCTTCTTGGACCAGGAAACCTTTATCTTGGCTAGGGAGGATTAATACAATCAAAATGAACATCTTCCCACGATTGTTGTACATTATGCAGACACTTCCTATCCAATTACCTAGTACATACATTACACAGATGCAACAGCTGTTTAGCTCATTTATTTGGAACAGACGCCCCCCTAGGATAAACAAAAACATAATGTCACGACCAATAACCCAAGGTGGAATGGGAGTGCCAGATATCGACTCATACCGAAGGTCCATATTTCTCCAAAGAATTCTGGACTGGAGGATCCACAGAGATCACAAGAGATGGATCTCTCTAGAAGAGAGCCTAAATATGAGCCATAACCTTCCTTCTATCTGCTGGAACCCTATGTTCCACCTAATCTGCAAACAAATTACTAACCCAATTACACAAGAAACATTAAGAATTTGGGATTCTACTAATAAGACCAATCCATATTTGTCCTCCTGTCCAGGCCCACTGACATCACTCATTCATAACAGCGAGTTCTCTCTATTATCCTCAGTCAGGAACACAGAAATACAGACAAAAGACGAAGAGGTCCTACTCATGCAACTCACTAGTGACGAACAAATAAGATCCCAAGAACAATTAGTAGATGCAGGCTACAGCTGGGCTAAAAATTGGTATACATACAGACGGACACATCACTACATCATGACACACCAACAATCCATAAACATGACTAGGTCATTAACCAACATTGAGAAAGTATACACCACCTTACCACCAGTTAAACATAGCCTTTCACATATTTACAATATTCTCACCCAGCTGCCACCAGGCAACCTCCCACGTTCCATTGAGATGTGGGAGAGGGAGCTTGGGATAGTCATTACCCCACAGACGGCGGCAAACATCTTCCATAACACCAAATCTGCTTCCACATCAGCATCCATTAGGGAGCTAAACTATAAAATACTACATGGATGGTATTTGACCCCCAAAAGGTTACACAAACTCTATCCACAATCATCCAACAGATGCTGGCGTTGTGGCCATGTAGGCAGTGGTATGGGTCACATGTGGTGGTGGTGTTCCCGGACGAATATGCTATGGCGATCTATAATCAGTGAGATAGAATCCATTTTTCATATTGTTCTCCCACTTGATCCACTAATATGGCTACTAAACAAACCAATCAAACTGCCCCTCTCCCACCATAAACCCCTTCTAAAAATTATGACAAACAGTCTGAAAATACTGATGGCACAAAATTGGAGATCACCAGAAATTCCCTCCATACACATGTGGCGTAACAAAGTCACGGATTTGATTGAACTAGAAGAATATGGTTCTTACCTACATGATAAACGTGAGCAATTCATTGAATTGCAAGCGACCTGGGAAACCTATATTAATAGCATCAAATACCAACACACGCCACTTGATAACGATTAGAGATATAGGATTTGCCACATACACAGGGAGGACCCTCTTAGGTGTACAGTTCATGATTATACCTCTATCTTAGTTTTCTTTTTAAATGGAGCTGTTTATATATGAGCGAGGCACTAAGGCACTACGGCGGTTGAAATTGCTTGAAATTACTAGAATTACACTGTTTATCTTTATTATTAATTTTTATAATTTTCTTTTTTTCTCTTTTCTTCTTTTTTTTTTTTTTTTATTTCTTGTGTTAAGAAGAAGAAAAAGTTTAAAATGAGAATCCAAGATACATGATTTCTACTGTTGAACCTTTCAAACACGGGGTGACCCTGTATCCCCCCGCAGCACTGTCCAAATGCCCGTTATTGTATAACTTTGTATGTATATTGTGCTGGTTTCTCTGTATTATGGATTCTTAATAAAAATTAATTTGAAAAAAAAAAAAAAAAAAGAGGCAGAATATATATATATATATATATATATATATATAACATGGGAACCCTTCATCCAAAGGGACTCAACTCAGAATTAGATCTTAGTCCATTCATATTAGATTAAAAGTTATAATTTAGATTGGTACCTATAATATGATACAATTTTAGATATTACTAGACTAAAGATATTATCCAAGTGTAAATAGAATTAATAAGTGCCCATATCAAATGCATCCACCCAACTGAAAATTGTAATATATACACATAGATCACTAGTTCACAAAATATTCAGTAGTGATATACTGTCATGTCCCTTTAAATATGGGAGTGTCTATCCTGCTTCAGCCCTATATAACTCCTTACCACACTCTCCTAGTTGCTTAGTATTGGAGTCTTAAGCTATAGGACTGCTACAGCCAAGCCTATCTTCTCTGCAAACTGTGTCTGCCTCTGCCTTTTTTGCCTGTCAGTTCCGGATTTCACAGAGCGGTGACGTCACACGCCATCCTGCTTCACACAGCAGCAACACACAGTTCAGCTGCACTGTCTCCCAGACTGCCAGGACTTGCAAGTTCCTAATTCCTGCGGACCCTCTAATAATTTCTCAAGTAAGACCTGCTCTTAACATTCACTCCCCTGTGACTCAAATCAAATATGAGCATACCAGACTCTTGTTTATCATATATATCTGCAATTGCTAAATCTATCTGAGACAACTTTAACTAGCTATCTTTATTGCCTGTACTACTGAAATTCCAAACTAGTTTGTAATTATATTTTTCTATGTATCCATACTGGGGTTTCTATGTGTTACACTGCTGCAATTGTTTAGTGTTTACTCACAGGTGGCAGCTCTAGTGTAATCACCATTAACCCCTGCTAATAACTGAACTATGATGTCTGGGACTATCTTTTACTCTGATAGTAATTAATGATAATTCCCAGTATTCTTTGAACAACACACATACTATTTTAAGTTTATTCCTTTTAACTCAGCAGTTGAGGTTCTTGAAAATAAATTCCTTGCCTTACAGGATACGGCAAGACTTAAATCCTGACAGAATACTAAGCCAGAAAAATAACCCAGAAAAATAAGCATGGACCCAGCTGAGTTAACTGCACACATGCAAACCCTTAGTCATAGGGTAGATTTACTCACTGATGGGTTAAATACCCTAAAGGCAGAAAATGATAATTTAAAAGCTTATATAAAAGATATAGTAGAAACAAAAATTCATGCTATAGAACCACAAGTCAGTCTCCCTGAATTATTTAAAGGTGATAGAACACAATTCAGAGATTTTAGAAATGCATGTTTTCTTTTGTTTACCCTAAAACCACAGACATATCCCACAGATAGAGTAAAGGTTCTAACAACCATATCTTTTCTTAGAGGTGAGCCCAGGAGCTGGGCAAACAGTTTTTTTGAAACAAATGATAACATACTCAATTCATTAGATGCTTTCTTTACCGCCTTAGCCCAGTTGTATGATGATCCTTATAAACAAATGACTGCCGAAAATGCTATGAGGTCATTGAAGCAAAAGAAAAGATATGTAGAGGAGTATATCACTGAATTTAAGAAATGGGCAAAAGATAGCCAATGGAATAACCTTTCTCTAAGGAATCAATTCCGACTAGGCTGGTCTGATGGTATTAAAGATGAGTTATCTCGAGTTGACCTTCCCCCCACCTTAGAAGAATTAATAAATCTCAGTATCACTATTGATAGACGCCTTAGGGAAAGGCAACAGGAAAGGTCTTACCAGGACACCACTCAAAAACGTCATACCCACACCCCTGCACACATACCACCAATAAAGCCCCCCACTGAGCCTATGGACATTGCGTTTGTGAAAGGACCGCTTACAGCACAGGAGAAACTAAGACGCCGCAGTCAAAATCTCTGCATGTATTGTGCAGCAGAGGACCATGGGGTTAAGGACTGTCCTGCGCTTCAGCGACAGAACCGCGGTAAGACAATGTCACATACTGAATGTTTAGGTAGTTATACCTCTGCTACAACCTACCATAAATTCCCACTTCTTTTACAGTGGGACCAATGTCGCCTCAACGCCAGTGGGATCATTGATTCAGGAGCAACTGCAAACTATATAGATGTACAATATACTAAGGATAATAAAATACCTTTGGTGAAAAAGCAGACTCCTGTGTATTTGCGAGTTATTGATGGTAATAATATGGCCTCAGGCCCCGTAATGTATGAAACTGTACCTTTACTTGTAGTGACACAAGACCATCATAGGGAATTTCAAACCTTTGATGTAATTTCATCCCCCATTGTACCCATCATTCTAGGGTTAAACTGGCTATCACTACACAACCCCTGTATAGTCTGGTCACCATTCTCCATTTGTTTTAACTCTCACTACTGTAAGACAACTTGTTTCCCACCACTCATACTGCATACTATAGAGAAACCTTTAGAATTAGACTTACCTCAGGAATATGCTGACTTCAATGACGTTTTTAGTAAAAAAGAGTCCGAAAAACTTCCTCCACATAGGAAGTATGACTGTCCTATTGAGCTCCTCCCAGGATCAGATATCCCTTATGGACACATCTTTCCATTGTCAAAACCTGAACTAGACCACTTGAAAACATACCTTGATGATAACCTAAGGAAAGGCTTTATCCATCCTTCTACATCCCCAGCAGGTGCGGGGATGTTCTTTGTAAAAAACAAAGACGGATCTTTACGCCCGATAATCGATTATAGACAACTAAATAAAAGGACAGTAAAGAATCGTTATCCTCTCCCACTGATTCCGGAGCTTATTGAGAGACTACAGGGAGCTAAATTCTTTACCAAGCTTGACCTTAGAGGAGCCTATAATTTAATTCGAGTAAGATCTGGAGATGAATGGCTGACGGCGTTCCGCACCCGTTACGGGTTGTTTGAATACACCGTCATGCCATTCGGACTCTGTAATGCTCCCGCGACATTCCAGTATTTGATAAATGATATCTTTAAGGATATCCTGGATGTCTATCTTGTTATTTACTTGGATGACATATTAATCTATTCCAAGACCCTACCTGAACATATAACACATGTCAGACAAGTCCTTAGCAGATTGAGAAGCAACTCCTTATATGCCAAGGCTGAGAAGTGCATCTTCAACTCCAATAGCATAACTTTCCTTGGTTATTGCATCAGTGCTTCGGGCATTAGCATGGAGGATAACAAGATAGATGCTGTTAAGAATTGGCCTACCCCTGAATGTAAAAAAGACATTCAAAGATTCATGGGGTTCGCCAATTTCTACCGGAAATTCATCAAAAATTTTGCCTCCTTATCAAGACCATTAACAAACCTCACTAAAGCAAATGTTCCATTTTGTTGGACCCCAGATAGTCAAAAGACTTTTGAATTGTTTAAATCACAGTTTACCTCTGCACCTATTCTTAGTATACCAGATCCTGAACTACAATATATATTAGAGGTCGATGCCTCAGATTATGCTGTGGGCGCCATTCTATCACAGAGACTCTCTCTCAAGAAACCGTTACATCCAGTTGCCTTCTACTCTCGTATCATGACTCCATCTGAAATACATTACCCCATTGGGGATAAAGAGCTGTTGGCAATCAAGGTCTCCCTTGAACATTGGCGACACTTGTTGGAAGGTACCATTCTGCCTATCATTATTTTCACGGATCACCGAAACCTTCAATTCCTCCAATCCACCAAGACTCTCACCGCACGACAAGTAAGGTGGAATTTATATTTTTCCAGGTTCAATTTTCTTATCACATACAGACCCTCCTCACGGAATGGCAAGGCTGATGCATTATCAAGACAATACAAGAAACCACCAAACCTACTTAGTAAGGATACTGTCATTCCAACAGAAAAGTTCATTGCCTTTTCATTTGATTCCACATCATTCCTTAAGGAAGAACAAGAGAAAGATATTACTAAACCACTAACTGTTATGCAACGGGGCTCAGATGGTTTACATTATCATCAAGACAAGTTATATATTCCCCCATCCACCAGGCAGATGGTTTTACACGCTATACATGACGCACCTCTAGCAGGGCATACGGGCCTTCGTAAAACACAAGATTTAGCTAATAGATCTTTCTGGTGGCCAACAATGCATAAGGATATCTCGGATTATATCTCTTCCTGTGGAGTTTGTACCTTATCTAAAAGAAGCAAACGGCCTCACTATGGATTACTTATGCCTGTAGCAACACCAAGTAGACCTTGGGAAGAAATCGCCTTGGATTATATAGTTGATTTACCACACTCAGGAACTGATACCACAATCCTTGTTGTGGTAGACTTGTTCAGTAAGATGTGTCATTTTATACCATATCTGAAGTTACCCACTGCTGCAGAAACCTTACAATTACTGCTCACTCATGTTTTTAAACATCATGGATTACCTAAGACTATTCTAACAGATCGGGGAACCCAATTCACGAGTAAGTTTTGGCTGGAGTTCTGCAAGGCTTTTCAAATAGAGAAAAGATTGTCTACAGCTTACCACCCTCAGACAAATGGGCAGACCGAGAGATGCAACCAATGGTTGGAGCAGTTTCTCAGAGGATTCTGTTGTGATCAGCAACATCAATGGTCATCTTTTCTTCCTTACGCAGAGTTTACTTATAACAACACAGTACACTCTACTACCAAGCTCACTCCGTTTTTTGTTGATTATGGATTCCATCCCACCTTCCATCTTCTACCTGACAACTACTCTTCATCTCCATCTGTCACACAGATTACTAATGACATTGCAACTAATTTCTCATCTGTCCGCTCTGCTATTGATGATGCTAAGCGAATACACAAGCTACATTATGACAAGAGGAGAACTCCTGCACCAAAGTATTCCGTTGGAGATCTAGTTTGGCTCTCCACGAAACATCTGAAGTTAACCACTCCTTCTAAGAAATTGTCGGTCCTCTACGTTGGGCCGTATCCAATAGATCGTATCATAAATGAGAACGCTATGAGATTACGGTTACCACCTACGATACGTGTACACCCTACCTTCCACGTTTCCTTACTGAAACTGTATCGAGCCCTTAGATCACCTCCTGACCAAGTTCCACTTACTCCAGTAACTGTGGACCCTGATACGGAATATGAGGTCCAAGACATATTGGACTCGAGACAGATGAGAGGTACTCTTCAATACCTTGTCAGGTGGAAGGGGTATTCTCCTGACGAAGATTCCTGGGAACCCGCAGCTAACATTTCTGCTCCCCGGTTGATCTCAAGGTTCCATCAGCGGGATCCTGATCGCCCGCATCCATGAGCCACGGAGCTGCTCCTTGAGGGGGGTGTCATGTCATGTCCCTTTAAATATGGGAGTGTCTATCCTGCTTCAGCCCTATATAACTCCTTACCACACTCTCCTAGTTGCTTAGTATTGGAGTCTTAAGCTATAGGACTGCTACAGCCAAGCCTATCTTCTCTGCAAACTGTGTCTGCCTCTGCCTTTTTTGCCTGTCAGTTCTGGATTTCACAGAGCGGTGACGTCACACGCCATCCTGCTTCACACAGCAGCAACACACAGTTCAGCTGCACTGTCTCCCAGACTGCCAGGACTTGCAAGTTCCTAATTCCTGCGGACCCTCTAATAATTTTTCAAGTAAGACCTGCTCTTAACATTCACTCCCCTGTGACTCAAATCAAATATGAGCATACCAGACTCGACTCTTGTTTATCATATATATCTGCAATTGCTAAATCTATCTGAGCCAACTTTAACTAGTTATCTTAAAATACTCACTAAAGTTAGTTACTTATTATTTTGCCTTTTGCCTGATCTCTTTTTATTGCCTGTACTACTGAAATTCCAAACTAGTTTGTAATTATATTTTTCTATGTATCCATACTGGGGTTTCTATGTGTTACACTGCTGCAATTGTTTAGTGTTTACTCACAGGTGGCAGCTGTAGTGTAATCACCATTAACCCCTGCTAATAACTGAACTATGATGTCTGGGACTATCTTTTACTCTGATAGTAATTAATGATAATTCCCAGTATTCTTTGAACAACACACATACTATTTTAAGTTTATTCCTTTTAACTCAGCAGTTGAGGTTCTTGAAAATAAATTCCTTGCCTTACAGGATACGGCAAGACTTAAATCCTGACATATACATAGGACAATTTAATATTATAAATTAATTTTAAAAATGGTATAAATAAACAATATAGAATGTTTAATCTTTAGCTGTATTATGTCAAACAGAAAGAATTTTAAAAACGTTTATACAGGGGTCTAAAGAAAGCCACACAGCATTAAAAGAATCCCAACAGTCTCTATTGAAAGCTAATACTCTGCGCAGAGTACAGGAAGAGACCATAGGAAGAGATTATAGAAGGAGACCACGAAAACTATTGGTCATAACAGATGAACACATACTAAAGTGGAGGTGAAAAGAACCGGTAGCCCTGTTATACCCTCCACCTTTGCGAAACCTATGGCAGATCCGAAATACCAGCATTTCAAACGTGACGTTGTCACACTCCAAGGGGTCAGAGGTGAGATCGGAAGTTCAACGATCCAAGGATAGACCGCAAACGTATTAGTAATACGCCACATAATCCTAAAATAGAAACGGCAAAGGAACTAGTAATGTATGTCCACTACACATAGTAGTGTGTTCATGTTTTAACAAGTATTGGCGTATATAACGGACAGCTTACATAGCATTTAACTGCAGTATACAACTATAACAAATCAACTTACCATGCAACAAAGTTTGACCTGTTAAAAGCCCTGAAGTTAAAATATCAATAAGTTCACTAAACAGAAGAGCGTTTTGACACATTGTACAAGTGAACTATCTAATAACAAGTGAACTTTCTAATAACAAGTGAACTTTGAAACATTTTTACAAATAACATATAAACGATTACAACTTCAATCATCACCCAAATAATTTTTAAGGTGGTAGTGATTTTTAAGGTGCTAATGAACTTTAAGTATACAGCTGTATGAAAGGTGGTATATAAACCCCATACTGATCATTGTCACCAAGAGGAGACGTCCTCATACGGTAGCAATAGTGTACGCTTTTTACTGTATGAATTTTATTGTATGATTTTTATTGCTTGATTTCATTCTATGCACTTTTTATTATGCACTCTAGATAATAAATTATAATTTTATATTTGACCAAGTTATGGTGGTATATTGTATAATATATAGAAACAATATATTAAAACCAATAATTGTTTGATTTATAACCCTTGCTGTCCAATACTTTCAGTATTTGTTAGCGCTGTTTATCTTACCTTTTTTGCGTGTATTTCTTTTGGAAACCACTATTTTGCTAGGAGCCAATTTCTGTTTTAAAGTGGGAGCACGCCTAAAAATTATTCTTGGATTAGGTTCAAGATTTCCTTTTAGAAAAGGGTTTTTTAATACAATGGGCCAGTGTTTATTTAAGGTCTCTCTTATGATACTATGACAGGAGTTTTTCCCACTTTAAAATAGAAATTGGCTAGGCTACATCACTAGAAATATTAAGAAACCTACGCCTAGATTTAGAGTTTTGTCGGTAAGGACCCGCGTAGCTAACGCATGCTTTTTTCTGGCCGCACCTTTTAAATACCGCTGGTATTTAGAGTTCACAGAATGGCAGGGTTTTCAGTGCATTAGGCTCCAAAAAGGGAGCGTAGAGCATAATTTAACGCCACTGCAACTCTAGATACCAGCGGTGCTTACGGACGCGGCCAGCCTCAAAAACGTGCTCGTGCACGATTCCCCCATAGGAAACAATGGGGCTGTTTGAGCTGAAAAAAAACCTAACACCTGCAAAAAAGCCGCGTTCAGCTCCTAACGCAGCCCCATTGTTTCCTATGGGGAAACACTTCCTACGTCTGCACCTAACACCCTAACATGTACCCCGAGTCTAAACACCCCTAACCTTACACTTATTAACCCCTTTTCTGCCGCCCCCGCTATCGCTGACACCTGCATATTTTTTTTAACCCCTAATCTGCCGCTCCGTAAACCGCCGCTACTTACATTATCCCTATGTACCCCTAATCTGCTGCCCCTAACACCGCCGACCCCTATATTATATTTATTAACTCCTAATTTGCCGCCCCCAACGTCGCCTCCACCTAACTACACTTATTAACCCCTAATCTGCCGTCCGGACCTGAGCGCTACTATAATAAATGTATTAACCCCTAATCCGCCTCACTCCCGCCTCAATAACCCTATAATAAATAGTATTAACCCCTAATCTGCCCTCCCTAACATTGCCGACACCTAACTTCAAGTATTAACCCCTAATCTGCCGATCGGAGCTCACAGCTACTCTAATAAATTTTTTAACCCCTAAAGCTAATTCTAACCCTAACCCTAACACCCCCCTAAGTTAAATATAATTTTATTCTAACGAAATAAATTAACTCTTATTAAATAACTTATTCCTATTTAAAGCTAAATACTTACCTGTAAAATAAACCCTAATATAGCTACAATATAAATTATAATTACATTGTAGCTATTTTAAGATTAATATTTATTTTACAGGCAACTTTGTAATTATTTTAACCAGGTACAATAGCTATTAAATAGTTAATAACTAATTAATAGCTACCTAGTTAAAATAATTACAAAATTACTTGTAAAATAAATCCTAACCTAAGTTACAATTAAACCTAACACTAAACTATCAATAAATTAATTAAATAAAATACCTACAATTATCTACAATTAAACCTAACACTACACTATCAATAAATAAATTAAATACAATTCCTACAAATAAATACAATTAAATAAACTAACTAAAGTACAAAAAATAAAAAGAACTAAGTTACAAAAAATAAAAAAATATTTACAAACATTAGAAAAAAATTACAACAATTTTAAACTAATTACACCTACTCTAAGCCCCCTAATAAAATAACAAAGACCCCCAAAATAAAAAAAATGCCCTACCCTATTCTAAATTACAAAAGTTCAAAGCTCTTTTACCTTACCAGTCCTTAAAAGGGCCCTTTGCGGGGCATGCCCCAAAAAATTCAGCTCTTTTGCCTGTAAAAAAAAACATACAATACCCCCCCCCCAACATTACAACCCACCACCCACATACCCCTAATCTAACCCAAACCCCCCTTAAATAAACCTAACACTAAGCCCCTGAAGATCTTCCTACCTTATCTTCACCACGCCGGGTTCACCGATCGATCCAGAAGAGCTCCTCTGATGTCTTGATCCAAGCCCAAGCGGGGGGCTGAAGATGTCCATGATCCGACTGAAGTCTTCATCCAAGCGGGAGCTGAAGAGGTCCATGATCCAGCTGAAGTCTTCATCCAAGCGGGAGCTGAAGACGTCCATGATCCGGATGAAGTCTTCATCCAAGTGGGAGCTGAAGAGGTCCATGATCCGGCTGAAGTCTTCTATCAAGCGGCATCTTCAATCTTCTTTCTTCCGGATCCATGTTCATCCCGCCGACGCGGAACATCCATCTTCACCGACGACTTCCCGACGAATGACGGTTCCTTTAAGGGACGTCATCCAAGATGGCGTCCCTCGAATTCCGATTGGCTGATAGGATTCTATCAGCCAATCGGAATTAAGGTAGGAAAATTCTGATTGGCTGATCCGATCAGCCAATCAGATTGAGCTCGCATTCTATTGGCTGTTCCGATCAGCCAATAGAATGCGAGCTCAATCTGATTGGCTGATCGGATCAGCCAATCGGATTGAACTTGATTCTGATTTGCTGATTCCATCAGCCAATCAGAATTTTCCTACCTTAATTCCGATTGGCTGATAGAATCCTATCAGCCAATCGGAATTCGAGGGACGCCATCTTGGATGACGTCCCTTAAAGGAACCGTCATTCTTCAGTTGGACGTCGTCGGAAGAAGATTGATCCGCGCTGGAGGTCTTCACGATGGAGCCGTTCCTCATCGGATGAAGATAGAAGATGCCGCTTGGATCAAGATGGTTGCCGGTCTGGATCGCCTCTTCTTCCCGGATAGGATGAAGACTTTGGAGCCTCTTCTGGACCTCTTCAGCCGCAGGATTATGGATCGCCAGCCCCCGCTTGGGTTGGATGAAGATTTTGGAGCCAGGACCGATCGGTGATACCCGGTGAGGTGAAGATAAGGTAGGAAGATCTTCATGGGCTTAGTGTTAGGTTTATTTAAGGGGGGTTTGGGTTAGATTAGGGGTATGTGGGTGGTGGGTTGTAATGTTGGGGGGGGTATTGTATGTGTTTTTTTACAGGCAAAAGAGCTGAATTTCTTGGGGCATGCCCCGCAAAGGGCCCTGTTCAGGGCTGGTAAGGTAAAAGAGCTTTGAACTTTTGTAATTTAGAATAGGGTAGGGCATTTTTTTATTTTGGGGGGCTTTGTAATTTCATTAGGGGGCTTAGAGTAGGTGTAATTAGTTTAAAATTGTTGTAATATTTTTCTAATGTTTGTAAATATTTTTTTATTTTTTGTAACTTAAATCTTTTTTATTTTTTGTACTTTAGTTAGTTTATTTAATTGTATGATAGTGTAGTGTTAGGTTTAATTGTAGGTAATTGTAGGTATTTTATTTAATTTATTTATTGATAGTGTAGTGTTAGGTTTAATTGTAACTTAGGTTAGGATTTATTTTACAGGTAATTTTGTAATTATTTTAACTAGGTAGCTATTAAATAGTTATTAACTATTTAATAGCTATTGTACCTGGTTAAAATAATTACAAAGTTGCCTGTAAAATAAATATTAATCCTAAAATAGCTACAATGTAATTATAATTTATATTGTAGCTATATTAGGGTTTATTTTACAGGTAAGTATTTAGCTTTAAATAGGAATAATTTATTTAATAAGAGTTAATCTATTTTGTTAGATTTAAATTATATTTAACTTAGGGGGGTGTTAGGGTTAGGGTTAGACTTAGCTTTAGGGGTTAATCCATTTATTACAGTAGCGGCGAGATTCGGTCGGCAGATTAGGGGTTAATAATTGAAGTTAGGTGTTGGCGATGTTAGGGAGGGCAGATTAGGGGTTAATACTATTTATTATAGGGTTATTGAGGCGGGAGTGAGGTGGATTAGGGGTTAATAACTTTATAGTAGCGGTGCGGTCCGCTCGGCAGATTAGGGGTTAATAAGTGTAGGCAGGTGGAGGCGACGTTGAGGGGGGCAGATTAGGGGTTAATAAATATAATATAGGGGTCGGCGGTGTTAGGTGCAGCAGATTAGGGGTACATAAGTATAACGTAGGTGGCGGTCGGCAGATTAGGGGTTAAAAAAATGTAATAGAGTGGTGGCGATGTGGGGGGACCTCAGTTTAGGGGTGTATAGGTAGTTTATGGGTGTTAGTGTACTTTAGAGCACAGTAGTTAAGAGCTTTATAAACCGGCGTTAGCCCAGAAAGCTCTTAACTACTGACTTTTTTCTGCGGCTGGAGTTTTGTCGTTAGATTTCTAACGCTCACTTCAGCCACGACTCTAAATACCGGAGTTAGAAAGATCCCATTGAAAAGATAGGATACGCAAATGACGTAAGGGGATCTGCGGTATGGAAAAGTCGCGGCTGGAAAGTGAGCGTTAGACCCTTTCCTGACTGACTCCAAATACCGGCGGTAGCCTAAAACCAGCGTTAGGAGCCTCTAACGCTGGTTTTCACGGCTACCACCAAACTCTAAATCTAGGCCCAGGAGTGTTCAAATGTAACAAAAAGATGTGTTTAATGTGCAAATCTTTGACCCATGGCAATAACTCTGTAACCAGTCATACTACGGTTGAAACCTTTGAAATTTAAACCCATATGGACTGTGGTTCTGACTATGTTATATACGTCCTCACATGTGAATGTGGATTACAATATTTAGGACGCACTTGCAGGAAAATAAGAACCAGATGGAGTGAACACAATAGAAATCTAAAGAATGGTTCTTTGAAACACAGTGTCTCCAGATAAAGTGTCTTACAACATAACAAACATAATACTTTTGTTATAGCCCCTTTAGAGAGCATATCATGCTCATATAGGGGCAACATATATAAACATTTACGCCAGAGGGATACATACTGGATTTATCATTTCCAGTCCCCGTTTCCCTCTGGACTAAATGAGGTAATTGATTTAGCTGCACTTTGATACATCATATATTGTACGTATTCATCAAGACAACATATGAGTTTCATTATATAGTAATAATTTTGAGGGTTCGCAATTGTTCAGGTATTTTGTTGTCACACTTTCACATGAATATGCATTGTCTCAGACACATGCTTTATAAGAACTCATCCTCTTATTCCTCCTCTCCTTAAAGATCCATTAAAGGGACATAATACTCATATGCTAAATCACTTGAAACTGATGCAGTATAACTGTAAAAAGCTGACAGGAAAATATCACCTGAGCACCTCTATGTAAAAAAGGAAGATATTTTACCTCACAATCTCCTCAGTTCAGCAGAGTAAGTTCTGTGTAAAAAGTTATACTCAGCTGTTGCTCAGCTGCAGGTAAAAAAAAAAATGAAGAAATGAACAGCAGCCAATCAGCATAAGCAATGCTGAGGTCATGAACTCTTTTACTGTGATCTCAATAAGATGAGTGTGCACGAATGCTCGCTCCTTCCGCTGTCCCGGGACAGACATACTGATTTGTTGCTTAGAACTTGTCCTTTACAATGGGATGTGGCTACTGAGAAACTTTTGAGGTAAAATATATTTATTTTTTACATAGAGATGTTCAGGTGATATTTTCTAGTCAACTTTTTACAGCTATGCTGCATCACTTTCAAGCATTTAAACAGTTAAACATAAGTATTATGGCCCTTTAATGATAGTCGCCTAGATTACGAGATTGTGAGAAGTCCAAACGCTGCTTTTTAACGCTCCCTGGTATTACAAGTCTTGAAATGACAGGGTCACCGCTCACTTTTGTGGCCAGACTCGGAAATACCGCAAATCCACTTATGTCAATTGCGTATCCTATATTTTCAATGGGATTTGCCTAACACCGGTATTACGAGTCTTCCAAAAAGTGAGCGGTAGATCCTCTCCTGTCAAGCCTGGTACCGCATTTTAAAGTCAGTAGTTTAGAGTTTTTTGGGCTAACGATGTAGCATAAAACTCTTAACTAAAGTGCTAAAAAGTACACTAACACCCATAAACTACCTATTAACCCCTAAACCGAGGCCCCCCACATTGCAAACACTAAAATAAAATTTTTAACCCCTAATCTGCCGAACCGGACATCGCCGTCACTATAAAAAATATATTAACCCCTAAACCACCAAACTCCCACATCGCAAACACTAGTTAAATTGTATTAACCCCTAATCTGCCATCCCTAACAACGCCGACACCTACCTAAATTTATTAACCCCTAATCTGCCGCCCCCAACGTCACCGCAATTATATTAAATGTATTAACTCCTAAAACTAAGTCTAACCCTAACCCTAACACCCCCCTAACTTAAATATAATTTAAATAAATCTAAATAAAATTACTACAATTAACTAAATTATTCCTATTTAAAACTAAATACTTACCTATAAAATATACCCTAAGATAGCTACAATATAACTAATAGTTACATTGTAGCTATTTTAGGATTTATTTTTATTTTACAGGCAACTTTGTATTTATTTTAACTAGGTAGAATAGTTATTAAATAGTTATTAACTATTTAATAACTACCTAGTTAAAATAAAGAAAAATTTACCTGTAAAATAAAACCTAACCTAAGTTACAATTACACCTAACACTACATTATAATTAAATTAATTACCTAAATTAACTACAATTAAATTCAATTAGATACAATTATCTAAAGTACGGAAAAAAACAAACACTAAATGACAGAAAATAAAAAAATAATTACAAGTTTTTTAAACTAATTACACCTAATCTAATCCCCCTAATAAAATAAAAAAGCCCCCCAAAATAATAAAAAGCCCTACCCTATACTAAATTACAAATAGCCTTAAAAAGGGCCTTTTGCCGGGCATTGCCCTAAAGTAATCAGCTCTTTTACTTGTAAAAAAAAGTACAATACCCCCCAACATTAAAACCCACCACCCACACACCCAACCCTACTCTAAAACCCATCCAATCCACCCTGAGAAGTCTTCACCCAACCAGGCCGAAGTCCTCAACAAAGCCGGGCAAAGTGATCCTCCAGACAGGCAGAAGTCTTCATCCAAGCCAGGAAGAAGAGGTCCTCCAGACGGGCAGAAGTCTTCATCCAGACAGCATCTGCTATCTTCATCAATCCGAGCGGGCCTATTTTCAAGACATCCGACGCGGAGCATTCTCTTCTTTCAACGTCTTCTTACTAAATAACGGTTCCTTTAAGTGACATCATCCAAGATGGTGTCCCTTCAATTCCGATTGGCTGATAGAACTCAGCCAATCGGAATTAAGGTAGAAAAAATCCAATCAGCCAATAGGATTGAGCTGGCATTCTATTGGCTGTTCCAATCAGCCAATAGAATGCAAGCTCAATCCTAATGGCTGATTGCATCAACCAATAGGATTTTTTCTGCGTTAATTCTGATTGGCTGATAGAATTCTATCAGCCAATCGGAATTTAAGGGACGCCATCTTGGATGACGTCACTTAAAGGTACCTTCATTCAACAAGAAGACGTCATCAGAAGAGGATGCTCCGCGTCGGATGTCTTGAAGATGGACCCGCTCCGCGTCGGATATATGAAGATAGAAGATGCCGTCTGGATGAAGATTTCTGCCCGTCTGGAGGACCACTTATGCCCGTCTGGAGGACCACTTATGCTGGATTCGTTAAGGAGTTCCGCCCGTTTGCGTGAAGACTTCTCACGGTAAGGTGATCTTCAAGGGGTTAGTGTTAGGTTTTTTTTTAAGGGGGTATTGGGTGGGTTTTAGAGTAGGGTTGGTTGTGTGGGTGGTGGGTTTTAATGTTGGAGGGGTTTGTAATTTTTTTTTACAGGTAAAAGAGCTGATTACTTTGGGGCACTGCCCAGCAAAAGGCCCTTTTAAGGGCTATTTGTAATTTAGTGTAATTAGGTTTAATTAGTTTTAAAATCTTGTAATTTGTTCATTATTTTGTGTAATTTAGTTTGGGTTTTTTTGTACTTTAGATAATTTTATTTAATTGTATTTAATTGTATTTATTTTAGGGAATTTACTTAATTATAGTGTAGTTTTAGGTGTAATTGTAACTTAGGTTAGGTTTTATTTTACAGGTATATTTGTATTTATTTTAACTAGGAAGTTATTAAATAGTTAATAACTATTTAATAACTATTGTACCTAGTTAAAATAAATACAAACTTGCCTGTAAAATAAAAATAAACCCTACGCTAGCTACAATGTAACTATTAGTTATATTGTAGCTAGCTTAGGGTTTATTTTATACGTAAGTATTTAGTTTTAAATAGGAATAATTTATTTAATGATAGGAATATTTATTTAGATTTATTTAAATTATATTTAAGTTAGGGGGTGTTAGGGTTAGGGTTAGACTTAGGTTTAGGGGTTAATAAATTTAATATAGTGGTGGCGGTGTAGGGGTGGCAGATTAGGTGTTAATAAGTATAATGTAGGTGGCAGCAGTGTAGGGGGTGGCAGATTAGAGGTTAATAAGTATAATGTAGAATGCGGCGGTGTAGGGGGGCATATTAGGGGTTAATAACTTTATGTCGGTGTCGGCGGTTGCGGGGCTGGAGATAAGGGGTTAATAAGTATAATGTAGGTGGCGGCGGTGTCGGGGCGGCAGATTAGGGTTTAATAAATATAATGTAGGTGGCGGCGGTGTAGGGGGGGCAGATTAGGGGTTAATAAGTATAATGTAGGTGGCGGCGGTGTAGGGGGGCCAGATTAGGGGTATTTAGACTCGGGGTACATGTTAGGGTGTTAGGTGCAAAAGTTACCATAGAAATCAATGGGATATCGGGCAGTAGCGAACATGAGCTTTCGCTGCTTTCAGACTCTCATTGATTCCTATGGCATCCACCGCCTCCAGGGCAGCAGATTAAACACCAGGTATGCTGGGCCGGAATAGTGGCGAGCGTACCTGGTAGAAATTTGATAACTAGCAAAAGTAGTCAGATTGTGCCGAATTTGCATTCGGAACATCTGTAATGATGTAAGCATCAATCTGTGTCGGACTGAGTCCGGCGGATCGTATGTTTACCGTCACAAAATTCTACTTTTGCCGGTCTGTAGGGTTTGATAACTAACGCAATGTCAGTCCCGCACTCAAAAAAATTATGTTTTTTCATGGGATTCCCATAGCGCTGCCATTATGAGTTTTGTGGTGAGGCTAAAAAGCTTGTGTTACACCCTATAATGACAAGTTCCATTCCACGATCTGAGAGCAGTAGTTATGAGTTTTACGCAACAGAACTGTTACTAAAATCTCATAACTAAAGTGTTACAAAGCATACTAACACCCATAAACTACATATTAACCCCTAAACCGAGGCCCTCCCACATCGCAAACATTATTTTAAAGTTATTAACCCATAATCTGCCGCTCCTCGACATCGTTGCCACTATACTAAAGTTATTAACCCCTATTCCCCTGCACCTCAACATTTCTAAACTATAATAAATATATTAACCCCTATTCCGCCGCTCCCCGATAGCGCCACCACTAAATAAAACTATTAACCCCTAAACCTCTGGCCTCCCACATCACTACCACTAAATAAACCGATTAACCTTTAAACCACCAGCCCGCACATCGCAACAACTTAAATGAAACTATTAACCCCTAAACCTAACCCTAAACCTAACCCTAACCATAACCCTAACACTCCCTAACTTTAACATAATTAAAATAGAGCTAAATTAAAGTTACAATTATTAACTAAATAATACCTACTTAAAAGTAAAACTAAATACATACTTACCTGTGAAATAAAACCTAAGCTAGCTACAATATAAGTAATAGTTATATTGTAGCTAGCTTAGGTTTTATTTTTATTTCACAGGTAAGTTTGTATTTATTTTAACTAGGTAGACTAGTTGGTAAATAGTAATTATTTACTAAATACCTAGTTAAAATAAATACAAACTTACCTGTGGAATAAAACCTAAGCTGTCTTACACTAAAACTTAACATTACAAAAAATAAAAAAACCTACCATTACAAAAAATAACAAACTAACGCCTAGATTACGAGTTTTGCGTTAGAAGCTGTGCGGTGCTAACTAGCAGTTTATGCTCACCACTCACTTACAGACAGCGCTGGTATTATGGGTTTTTACAGCCGGGCGTTGGCCGCAAAAAAGTGAGCGTAGAGCAAAATTTAGCTCCACATCTCACCTCAATACCAGCGCTGCTTACATTAGCGGTGAGCTGGTAAAACGTGCTTGTGCATGATTTCCCCATAGGAATCAATGGGGGAGAGCCGGCTGGAAAAAAACCTAACACCTGCAAAAAAGCAGCGTAAAGCTCCTAACGCAGCCCTATTGATTCCAATGGGGAAAATACATTTATGTCTACACCTAACACCCTAACATGAACCTGAGTCTAAACACCCCTAATCTTACACTTATTAACCCCTAATCTGCCGCCCCTGACATCACCGACATCTGCATTATATTATTAACCGCTAATCTGCCGCTCCGGACACCGCTGCCACCTACATTATACTTATGAACCCCTAATCTGATGCCCCCAACATCGCAGACACCTACATTTTATTTATTAACCCCTAATCTGGCTCCCCCTTAGCCGTCGTCAGAAGAGGATGCTCCGCGTCGGATGTCTTGAAGATGGATCCACTCCGCGCCGGATGGATGAAGAGAGAAAATGCCGTCTGGATGAAGACTTCTGCCCGTCTGGAGGACCACTTCTACCCGGTTGGATGAAGACTTCTGCCCGTCTGGAGGACCACTTCTGCCCGGTTGGGTGAAGACATCTCCCAGTAAGGTGATCTTCAAAGGATTAGTGTTAGGTTTTTTAAGGGGGGATTGGGTGGGTTTTAGAGTAGGGTTGGTTGTGTGGGTGGTGGGTTTTAATGTTGAGGGGGGGAATTGTAATTTTTTTTACAGGTAAAAGAGCTGATTACTTTGGGGCAATGCCCCGCAAAAGGCCCTTTTAAGGGCTATTTGTAATTTAGTGTAGGGTAGGGCTTTTTTTATTTTGGGGGGGCTTTTTATTTTGTTAGTGGGATTCGATTAGGTGTAATTAGTTTAAAAATCTTGTAATTTCTTTATTATTTTCTGTATTTTAGTGTTTGTTTTTTTTGTACTTTAGATAATTTTTTTTAATTGTAATTAATTGTATTTAATTTAGTTAATTAATTTAATTGTAGTGTAGTGTTAGGTGTAATTGTAACTTAGGTTAGGTTTTATTTTACTGGTAAATTTGTCTTTATTTTAACTAGGTAGTTATTAAATAGTTAATAACTATTTAATAACTATTGTACCTAGTTAAAATAAATACAAAGTTGCCTGTAAAATAAAAATAAACCCTAAGTTAGCTGCAATGTAACTATTAGTTACATTGTAGCTAGCTTAGGGTTTATTTTATAGGTAAGTGTTTAGTTTTAAATAGGAATAATTTAGCTAATTGTAGTAATTTTATTTAGATTTATTTAAATTATATTTAAGTTAGGGGGTGTTAGGGTTATGGTTAGACTTAGGTTTAGGGGTTAATAACTTTATTATAGTGGTGGCGACATTGGGGGCGGCAGATTAGGGTTTAATAAATGTAGGTAGGTGGCGGCAATGTTAGGGCCGGCAGATTAGAGGTTAATAATATTTAACTAGTGTTTGCAATACGGGAGTGCGGCGGTTTAGGGGTTAATATATTTATTATAGTGGCGGCGATGTCCGGTTCGGCAGATTAGGGGTTAAAATATTTATTTTAGTGTTTGTGATGTGGGGGGGCCTCGGTTTAGGGGTTAATAGGTATTTTATGGGTGTTAGTGTACTTTTTAGCACTTTAGTTAAGAGTTTTATGCTACAGCATTGTAGTGTAAAACTCTTAGCTACTGACTTTTATATACGATACCAGGCTTGACAGGAGAGGGTCTACCACTCACTTTTGGTCAGACTCGTAATACCGGCGCTATGCAAGTCCCATTGAAAATATAGGATACGCAATTGACGTAAGTGGATTTGCCGTATTTCCGAGTCTGGCCAAAAAAGTGAGCGGTACACTTGTACCTGCAAGACTCGTAATACCAGCGGGCATCTAAGCCAAAATTATACAAAACAATAAAAATTATTCCTATTCTAATACACTGTTAAAAAAAAACACCCCTAAAGAAATCAGCTCTTTTTCTACAAAAGAAAAACATACACCCCCTAACAGTATACAAACCCCCCAAACCCACAAAATAATAAGAAAGTAAAACCTAATCTAAAATAATAACAATTATTTATATTCTAATACCCATTTCAAAAAAAAAAAAACACCCCAAAATAAAAGAAACCTAATCTATAATAAACTACCAATAACCCTTAAAAGGGCCTTTTGTAGGACATTGCCCTAAAGAAATCAGCTCTTTTTCTTAACAAAAATACAAAGACCCACTAACATTACAAACCCACACCCCTCCAAACCCACAAAATTGAATTATGTTAAAGTTAGGGGGTGTTAGGGTTACAGTTAGGGTTAGTTTTTGGGTTAGGTTTAGAGGTTAATAGTTTAATTTAGGTTGTTGCGATGTAGGGGGCTGACGGTTTAGGGGTTAATAGCTTTATTTAGTGGTAGTGAAATGGGAGACCAGAGGTTATGGGATTAATAGCTTTATTTAGTGGTGGCAATGTCAGGGAGCGGCGGAATAGGGGTTAATATATTTATTATAGTATGGGTAATGTTGGGGTGTGGGGGAATAGGGGTTAATAACTTTAGTATAGTGGTGACGATGTTGGGGAGCGGCGGAATAGGGGTTAATAACTAAAACAGTGTTTGCAATGAGTGTTTGTGGTTTAAGGGTTAATAGGTTGTTTATGGGTGTTAGTGTATTTTGTAACACTTTAGTTAGTTATGAGTTTTATGTAACAGTGTTGTTGCGTAAAACTCATAACTACTGATCTAAGATGGCGGAACGGAACTTGTCATTATAGGGTGTAACGCAAGCTTTTTAGCCTCACCGCAAAACTCGTAATGGCGGAGCTATGGGAATCCCATGAAAAAACGTTATTTTTTCGAGTGCGCGACTGATGTTGCATTACAGGCTAAAAGGCTTGCTGTACAGCTATACCGACAAGACTCGTAATGGCTGCTGTGCTGTTTTAACACTGAAATTACCATTTTTCAGCTTAATCTACCTGATAGTTATGTAAATATAAACTCTATAGTAAGTAACTTGTATTAATTGTGGTGATTTTGAAGTAAACCGTGCTATAAGTATTTGGGGGGGGGGATCAACCATATACCCAAATACTGTTAGATTAATGGGTGGAGGGCTAGCCAGCAGCAAATTCAAATATGCACTAAATATGGGTAAAGCTTGTAGGGGCCTGTTAAAGGGGTAAACATTGTGGGATATTAAGTTAAAGGGGGGAATCCCTAAATAGCTAGACAGAAAGGGATATGGTCATATAAATAATATACAAGGTATCAAATTATAAATAGTTTCATGCCAAAATCTTTTGAGCCTGCATAAACACATCTTTGAATGTCATCTAACATAACTGGTTTGTAACTGTGCTGTTTGCTGGCTGGGGACGAAGACATTTTCTATTGAAAAGAAAAAAGATTTAACCCTTATAAAAATTTGAAATTCTACAATGGAGTTAAAATCTTAACATTTTAGCAGCTGTAAATTTTCAGGTTATAATATGTACAACAACCTTGCCATAAGGGCACGGGCCCTATACCCCACGACAAGGAGAGCTTTGTTTTTAGGCATATAGCTCATAATAACTTAGCTTCCTTATCAATTCTTATAGTATATAAGGTACAATATAAATTACATAAGGATTCTTATATAAAACACGCCTATCCATAATATAGCTGCGTATTTAAGACACACACATTGCAGACATTTAAACATCTAAATTGTTTCGGCACTTGTAAATAATATTATATTAATGAAAACCTGAATATCCATTGTTTCTGGCTCTTATGGATATAATATCCAACTGGTTAATAGGCTTCAACACACTTAAGTTAAGTGTTAGTTCAACAGTATAGGAGCTGGGTTATAACAGAAGGGAAACCAACAGTAGAGCAACTCATGAAAATGGCCCACCCTTTTAGTAGTCTAATATAAATAAGTTATATAAAAGACAAAACAAAGGGGCGCCTCATGTGTAGTATCATCAAATAAGCACAATGCCACAGAAAAAGCCAAATGGGTAATCACAAGGCTCTGGAGCACACCTATGTGCTTGTAGGGACAGGCTGCAGATTTTATAAGGTGTGACAGCTCACCCACATAGGATATCAGTCATTAACTGTAGTAGGAAAATAAAACACAGGAAAAGCACCAAATTGTGCAGATCACAAAAGGATATGGTGTTTAACTTAGCACAAAGAAAGATTGGGTACTCACATATTAGATGAGCACACTTATGTGCTAGTAGGAGCAAGCTGGCATATTATAGTAAGGTGTGTCAGCTCACCACCAAGGGACTTTTCCTTAGGATGCAATATCCAAAAGTGGCAGACTTCTGTGTGTTAGGTTCCACTCCAAGCAGGTGCAGGCAGGTAAAATCACTCACAAGAGTATTTTTTAAAAATTAAAAAGTTCTATTTATTAAAAACAAATTAAAATACATATACAAAGGAGTGAACTAGTGGCATACAGTCAAGCCCCCTGTAAATGCAACGCTTTTCTCGGCTCATACGCCGTTTGATTGTATGCCCCTAGTTCACTCCTTTGTATATGTATTTTAATTTGTTTTTAATAAATAGAACTTTGTTTTAGACTAGTTTTTGTGAGCCAATATGCACCTTGGAACCAACAGGTTATAAGGATTCTTCGTAGACATTGGCATATTTTGAGCACCTGTAACCCAGGCATTCAAGAATTTAAGATTCCCCCTATGCCAGCCTTTAAAGGGGCAAAAATTTAAAAGATGTTTTGGTGAGGGCAGATATTGGTCCATCTAAAGGGCCTGTCCAAACCTATATTGGGAAGAAAAATCTGGGAAGTTTTCCTTGTTTAGGGTGCTCAAATTGTAACAGCCTGATTAAAGGACCAACATTCAGTCATCCAAGTACAGGCAAAAAATATTTTATTAAAGGGCACTATACTTGTAATACTGATTTTGTGGTATATCTAATTAAATGCCCATGTGGGCTGGGGTATGTGGGGGAGACCTCCATGTATGTACGGGAACGCATCGTCCAACACAAAAGTAGTATTAGAACTAAGAAAAAGGATGCCCCAGTTGCCCATCATTTTTTGTCTGCAGGCCACAATCTGAGTCAATTAAGGTTCCAAATTCTGGAACATGTTAAACATCCTAGGAGGGGGGATGATCATGTTAAATTATTAAAAAAACGTGAAGCATATTGGATTTATGAACTAGGTACATTATTTCCAGGGGGCATGAATAAAGAACTAGATTGGTCAAATTTTTTTGTAAATATCTTTTTGTAAATATTTTTTTGATAACATTGGTAATATCTTTTTATCCAAATATGCGATGTAAATAAGGATTGAACTATGGAAATAATATCTATTGCACATGGGCCTGCACTGTACAAAGATATATTTAGACAATTATATATGTGTGATTTTCTGTATGACCACTAGGTGGCAGGATTTGGTAAAAGAGGTATACCTGTTCTATACAGGTGTTGCAATTAGCTTTGAAGGTGTGACTTATTCAGGTATATAAGAAGGTATTTAGTGTCTGTTTTGCTATGCATGATTAAGGACTTGTGTCCGAAACGTTGAATTTGGCTCAATAAAGCACTTCATTTGATTACTTGGTGGTGCGACTACAATCCTTTGTTATATTGACTGGGGGTATTGTGCAGTGCCCCCTAGTTTGCACACCTTGGATCCCAGGTACTGGACCTCTGGAACTTGTCACCAAATGTTATGCAGGGATATGCAAAGACTGCAATTTAGTGCATTTTTGGCTTAGGTTGCCCATAGTAGCCAAACGTTTAGTGATAGGCAGCAGGGGGGATTTCCTTGTAGAGGGCTCATCTGCCTTGGAAGATAATGGTCTGTTCTGCCCTCTGGTGATTGATTCAGTAGATTTCACCGCCTCTAGATCTTGTTGTCACTAGGTCTCTGTGTTTGCTTTGCAACAGTTAATAATGCTGTGAAGCACTGTTCAATGCTTTGAAAATGGTGGTCAATTATCTGCTGAACGGTCTTCTCCCAGATAGCTATCGCTTCCATATCCTTGGTTCCACCTGGTACTCGCTCACTATCTACTTCTGCTTCTAGTAAAATAAGCGAGCTGCTTGCGATAAGCGGCTTATTTTTTTAGTGGGCCTCAATGGCGCAGCAGAGCGCGTCTCATCTGGCGTAGTTTTGGAGCTAGAATTCTGCCTCTGTGCTGCCTGGCTGATCATCTCCTGTAGACATATAGTGTTAGAGCTCCTTAAAAGTCCAAACAAAGTGACTTAGATTCAAATACCAGATTTGTAGCTCCTTTAATTATAAACCCAAATTAACAAGGTGTAGGTTAGAAGAGTTTAAATAGAATGAGCAAATTTCTCAATTAGAGTTATAATCTACATTCAATTTGAATTTGTATGCAGCAGAAACTCAAATGATGCAGATAATGCATACATGTGTGGTTCTGCAGTTCCTTTGTAAAAACAACAAAATAATGAGCTCAGGATTTGTAAAACAGTTCACCATTTAGTATTGCATTACAATGATAAGATGGACCCCAGATAGTTATTATGTTTAGAATAGCGAGTTAGAGATTCCTCCAAATAACTGTTATTATGGTGAAGGCAAACTCCATTTTGTACACAGCTTAACAGAACTATTGAAGTAATAAAAGAGAACGTTTGTATGATGTTAAAACACAGTCTGAGAAAAGTCACTTAGCTTGTTGATTAGTGCGGTTTTATGAAAGCTAAGAAACAGTAACAAAGTTCAACACTGAATGATAGTGAGATTACCTTCCGATGGATTACTCGATGTTCTGGTCGTAAAACCGGATGGTCGAGAAGGGGGACCAGTTATATGTGAACCGAGAATTCAGGTATCGAGGTTGGTAAGTGAGCTGGTTACCTGCAGCTCTGTGAAATAAGTCGGAAGGAATCTTAGGCTGTGATCCGAAAGGCGTTGGTAGCGCTCTGAAGGAGAGTGGAATCAGCTGGGCTGTAGTGCTCACGAAAGTGTTTGAGCAGCAACGCTTTAATGGCCTGGAATAAACTGCAGAGAGCATTCACACATAACACATGTGAATAAACTACAATAATCAGGCAACAAATCTAGTAAGAAGGCTTGTTATATAGCAATGGAAGTAAGTAGGAGGTGATATGACTTAAAGGTATATCACATATACTGTAGGTTATATGAGTATTCCCCAATGTATAGATAGTATGGATGAGTGTTTTGCGACTCATATGAAAGTTTTTCCTGTCTTGATGTTTGCGAAGCTCACACTAACACGTCCACCATGATGGGCTGCTGGCTCAGCTCCCGAGCTGTAAATATTTGATGTACAAATATAATGAAGGTTTATCACACCTGTGTATAAAAACAGATAATTATGTTCACTTTTTATCCACATAATTAAGGGGTAACTCTTGAAACTTTGTTGTGATATTTTGGTGCCAATAAAGGAATTTGATACCAGTGCTGCTGCTTCTGTGGATTTGTATTATTCAGGTAAAGCATACAGTTTTAAGAGACTTAGCAATTTTTTTTTTGTTTCAGATTGTGCACACTTTTTTATACCCACTTTCTTAGGCACCAGCTACTACTGAGCATTAATTCACAGTATATACATATATTACCCCGTGATTGGCTACTGACTGTCCCATGATACAGGGGGCCAGCAAATTGAAGTACATTTTGGAATTTGGCAACTAAATTTACTGAGAATTTAAAAGTCAGACTAAAAGCTATTACATTATCTTTTTTAGTTATTTATTTATTATAAAATCCAACTGTGTTTCACCTTTACTTTGCGCATATATCTACCATGTGTCATCATTCAGGGGAACCGCTTTCAAAGCTCATCATGACCCCCCTGAACCAAATCCCTGGTTTTAGGCGGCATTGCTGGAGGGGTCCAGACCCTGGAAATCAGGAAGTAAAAATGCAGCTCAAAGAATAAAGCACAGAAGCGCACCATTCAAGAGAGTAATTTTATTAGCTAAACTCACACATAACAATAATGCACTTACTATGTGTGTAAAAGCAACTTTCTCTTCTATAGATAAAAGTCCCTATGGGAGCTCGCAAACCTCACATCAAAGAAGTATAAACATCAGTTTGATTTACCTCGTTTACAATCAGACACAGGGGAATGTCCATAGAAAGCTGTCATAACAACCGCCAAAGCCGAAAATGCCAAGATGCCAAAATTCAGAGAGGAAAGTACAATCCCCTTAAATGTTTTATCCCAGATTAATGGAGGAAGTCAATCAAACTGACGTTTATACTCCATGGATGTGAGGCTGCTACTAGTGAAGAGGCTGCGAGCTCCCGGAGGGACTTTTATCTATATATGATTTGCTTACACACACATACGCCTAGATTTAGAGTTTTGTCGGTAAAGACCCGTGGTGCTAACACTGCTTTTTTTCCAGCGCACCCTTAAGACATCGCTGGTATTTAGAGTTGTCTGAGTGGCTGCGTTAGGCTCAGAAAAGGGAGCGTAGAGCATAATTTAGCTCCACTTCAACCCTCAATACCAGCGTTGCCTATGGTAGCGGTAAGCTGAAAAAACGTGCTCGTGCACTATATCCCCATAGGATACAATGGGGCTGAGCTGGCTGAAAAAAAACCTAACACCTGCAAAAAAGCAGCGTTCAGCTCCTAGCGCAGCCCCATTGTTTCCTATGGGGAAACACTCTCTGAGTCTACACCTAAAACCCTAACATGAACCCTGAGTCTAAACACCCCTAACCTTACACTTATTAACCCCTAATCTGCCGCCCCCGCTATCGCTGACACCTGCATTATATTATTAACCCCTAATCTGCCGCTCCATACACCACCACAACCTACATTGTCGCTATGAACCCCTAATCTACTGCCCCTAACATCGCCGACACCTATATTTATTACCCCCTAATCTGCCCCCCCAACGTCGCTGCTACCTACCTACACTTATTAACCCCTAATCTGCCGACCGGACCTCGCCGCCACTATAAAAAATGTATTTACCCCTAAACCGCCGCACTCCCACCTCGCAAACACTATAATAAATTGTATAAACCCCTAATCTGCCCTCCCTAACATCGCCGCCACCTACCTACAATTATTAACCCCTAATCTCCTGCCCGCAACGTCGCCGCTACTATAATAAAGTTATTAACCCCTAAACCTAAGTCTAACACTCCCCTAACGTAAACATAATTTAAATAAAACAAAATAATAGTCCTATAATTAAATCAATTAATCCTATTTAAAACTAAATACTTACCTAGAAAATAAACCCTAATATAGCTACAATATAACTAATAAATACATTGTAGCTATTTTAGGATTTATATTTATTTTACATGCAACTTTGTATTTATTTTAACTAGGTACAATAGCTATTACATAGTTAATAACTATTTAATAGCTACCTAGTTAAAATAAGTACAAAATTACCTGTAAAATAAATCCTAACCTAAGTTACAAATACACCTAACACTACACTATCATTAAATTAATTAAATAAATTAATTAAATAAATTATCTACAATTAGCTAAACTAAAATACAACTAAATAAACTAATCTATAATACAAAAAAACAAACACTAAATTACAGAAAATAAAAAAAATATTACAAGAAGTTTAAACTAATTACACCTAATCTAAGCCCCCTAATAAAAGAAAAAAGGCCCCCAAAAATAATAAAATGCCCTACCCTATTCTAAATTACAAAAGTAATCAGCTCTTTTACCAGTCCTTAAAAGGGCTTTTTGCTGGGCATTGCCCCAAAGTAATCAGCTCGACTGTTCCAATCAGCCAATAGGATGCAAGCTCAATACGATTGGCTCAGCCAATCAGATTGAACTTCAAACTCAAGATCAAGATCAGATTTTTCCTACCTTAATTCCGATTGGCTGATAGAATTCTATCAGCCAATCGGAATTGAAGGGACGCCATCTTGGATGACGTCACTTAAAGGTACCGTCATTGTGTTAGAAGACTCCGGATGAAGAGGATGGCTCCACGTCGGCTCCTTGGAAGATGGCTCCGCTCCGGATGGATGAAGATTGAAGACGCCGCCTGGATGAAGACTTCTACCGGATGAAGGACCTCCTCTGCGCACCTTGGATGAAGATTTCAGCCCGGTTGGGTGAAGACGACTCAAAGTAGGGAGATCTTCAGGGGGTTAGCGTTAGTTTTTTTTAAGGGGGGTTTGGGTGGGTTAGAGTAGGGGTATGTGGGTGGTGGGTTTTAATGTTGGGGGGGAGTTGTATTTTTTTTACAGGTAAAATAGCTGATTACTTTGGGGCAATGCCCCGCAAAAAGCCCTTTTAAGGGCTGGTAAAAGAGCTGATTACTTTTGTAATTTAGAATAGGGTAGGGCATTTTATTATTTTGGGGGGCTTTTTTATTTTATTAGGGGGCTTAGATTAGGTTAATTAGTTTAAACTTCTTGTAATATTTTTTTATTTTCTGTAATTTAGTGTTTTTTTTTTTTTTTGTATTATAGTTTAGCTTATTTAATTGTATTTTAGTTTAGCTAATTGTAGGTAATTTATTTAATTAATTTAATGATAGTGTAGTGTTAGGTGTATTTGTAACTTAGGTTAGGATTTATTTTACAGGTAATTTTGTACTTATTTTAACTAGGTAGCTATTAAATAGTTATTAACTATTTAATAGCTATTGTACCTAGTTAAAATAAATACAAAGTTGCCCGTAAAATAAATATAAATCCTAAAATAGCTACAATGTAATTATTAGTTATATTGTAGCTATATTAGGGTTTATTTTCTAGGTAAGTATTTAGTTTTAAATAGGATTAATTTATTTAATTATAGGAATATTATTTTGTTTTATTTAAATTATATTTATGTTAGGGGGTGTTAGGGTTAGACTTAGGGGTTAATAACTTTATTATAGTAGCGGCAACGTTGCGGGTGGGAGATTAGGGGTTAATAATTGTAGGTAGGTGGCGGCGATGTTAGGGAGGGCAGATTAGGGGTTAATACAATTTATTATAGTGTTTGCGAGGCGGGAGTGCTGCGGTTTAGGGGTTAATACATTTATTATAGTGGCGGCGAGGTCCAGTCATCAGATTAGGGGTTAATAATTGTAGTTAGGTGGCGACGACATTGGGGGGGGCAGATTAGGGGTTAATAAATATAAAGTAGGTGTCGGCGATGTTAAGGGCAGCAGTTTAGGGGTTCATAGCTATAATGTAGGTGGCAGCGGTGTCCGGTCGGCAGATTAGGGGTTAAAAATTTTATTAGAGGGTTTGCGATGTGGGGGGCCTCGGTTTAGGGGTACATAGGTAGTTTATGGGTGTTAGTGTACTTTATAGCACAGTAGTTAAGAGCTTTATGTTCCGGCGTTAGCCCATAAAACTCTTAACTACTGACTTTTTTTGGTGGTAGGAGTCTTGTCGGTAGAGGCTCTACCGCTCACTTCTTCCAAGACTCCAAATACCAGCGTTAGGCAAATCCTATTGTAAAGATAGGATACGCAATTGACGTAAGGGGATCTGCGGTAGCCTGGAGTCGCGGAAAGAAAGTGAGCGGTAGACCCTTTCCTGTCTGACTCTAAATACCAGCGGGCATTAAAAAGCAGCATTAGGACCCCTTAACGCTGCTTTTGACGGCTAACGCCAAACTTTAAATCTAGGCAATAGTAAGTGCATTATTGGTATGCACGAGTGGGGCTAATAAAATCACTCTCTTGAAATGAAGGTATGCTTCTGTGCTTTTTTCTTTAAGGTTACCCATGCTTCCATTGATATAGGAATCTCGTCAGCAAAAAGGAAGCAGCGCAGTTTCAAGTTTTTCAAGTTTTCATTCTTTATATGTCATGCACTTTTTTACTCAAAAGAAGGAAACTTAAGTTGTGAATGTTGCTCTGAAAGATTTGGTGTGACTATCTCTATAGATATTTTTGTATATGACTATATTTATTTGTATATGTATTTATTTTATTAGCTTCTGAACTCTCAACAACCGTATAATATTTGAATATTCTTCTTTTTAGCCAATCGGCTTCATTTTTTGGTTCCCCTGTGAGCGCTTTAATTCTTGTTTTTTTTGTTTGTTTTTTAACTGCAGCTCCCAAGGACTTAAGGGAGCTGGATGGAGGGTGAATATTTAAATCCCTCAAACTTGGCTCCCTTAAGTCCTAGAAACCCCCAAGACCCACCATTTTTAAGGAAATTGTCTTAGGGATTCAAACACAAATACATATATATATATATATGTGTTACACTTCCCAAAACTGTTGGGTCTCAGGCACTTTTAACAGGTAATCAAAAAAGGCACACAGAAACTGCTGGGTCTGCTGAAAAAAATAACATATAATATGTGTGGGTTTCTCACTGAAAAATATCCTACAGTAGGGCTTAAGGGGCCTATTTATTATGGTGTGAGCGGACATGATCCAATATAGAGAATTATGTCCGATATACATCGATAAATGCCAACAGCATGCGCTCTCGGCATTTATCATTGCACCAGCAGTTCTTGTGAACTGCTGGTGCAATACCGCCCCCACTAGCAGGGGGTGTCAATCAACCCCAATAGTATTCGATCGGGTTGATTTCTGTCAATTTCTGTACGCCGACTCAGAGCAAGCGGACAGGTTATGGAGCAGTGGTCTTTAGACCGCTGCTTTATAACTTCTGTTTCCGGAAAGCCTGAAGGCTCGCCTGAAACACGGGGCAACAAGCTCCATAGGGAGATTGATAAATATACCCCTAAATGTAGGCAGCATTTAAAAACCACAAAACATTTTTGCAAATTGGTGAAAATGGCTCAGCAGTTATGGTTAATGGTTCTTTAAAGATTTTTGATCTCTTCCCAGTAAGTATACAGATATTTTTATAGTCACTATAAAGAGTAGAGAAAATATTTGCTTCTGGAAAGGAAACCTGTCAAACCAGTGGAAGAAGAAACAGAGCAGAATATCAATTAAAAGGAAAGGTCATTAGTAACCTGGATAGCAAACTCTTTAAACTTATCTGATGCCCAAGTATTAAATATTAATTACATTTTTGCAGTGGGCTAAATGTAGAAACAGAATATAATGCATTATTAAAATAAATATGTTATGGATTTCATACTCAGATTATATTTACTTTATATTTGCTGCTTATCAATTTAAATGAACAAATCAGATTGATGTTTGAGATAATCTAAAATAATGTTTTTTTTTCTTTATTAGTTGAAGTTAGATAAATATTTAGCAATAATTTGTTTAAATAAAATGATGAATCAAAAAGGTCCTTAATGTTTAAATTAAAATTTTATTTTTATTAGTTTACAATTCCTCAACATTTGTATATTATTTAACATGTATTTGTTCCACCTGAAATATAGATTATAATCTGCAAAGTAATAAAGCAAATACATACTTAAAAGTAATCTGGAAGTCAAGATTAAACTTTTACTAAAGGGATAATACAGTCAAAATTAAGAAACTAAAAAAAAAACAGAAAGGGCACCTCCTGGTCTAGAAACTTTGACAGATTGCCTCCACTAATACCCACCCTATATAATTGAATTTACAAAGATGTTAGCACTCAAGCTTTATGTAACGTGCTAAAATATCACAGTTTTTCATCACACTGCTCCAAGGCTCCCCACAGGATCCTTAGTATAATAAAACAAAAAAAATCAAGGCTCTCCTTGTGTAGAAACATCAACAGATTACTTCCACCAATATACACCTTAAAGAATCATACTTACAAAAGTGTTAGCACTTGTGTGTGCTTTATGAGGCGTTCTGAAAATTCCCAGCATTTTAGCTCTCCACTGGATGCCGGAATGTGCACCGCACAGTGAGACCAGTGTTAATCCGCCAAGGCAATTGACTCCAAATTGTTATATGTGGGCAAAAGCAATTTTAATAAAACTTTAAAACAAGTGGAATTGCTGCAGGCTCATATACAATCCATGCAACACATTTCTCAGTGCTACTTGCTGCTTTATCAGGCATAGTATACATAGTATACAGCTGCAGTCTAATTTAAGATATGAAGATAATATACAAAAGACAAAAATGCATTAATCTCATACAATAAACTCATTGGAATATGTTCTGGTAACGGCTCATATGACATGTATAACTGCTTGTCAGGGTGCCAGGAATCAGACTGAGACGAGAAGTGCAAAAATAATCACACCTTTATTAATAGCAAAAAATAATAAAAAGTCCACAAGTCAAATAACAAGCCAGGAATCAAAACCAGAGCTGGTAGTCAGACGAGCCGAGTCAGGAGCCAAAGCGAATAGTAAGACGAGCCGGAATCAGGAACAAGGAAAACAGGAGAGTCAGGAACAAGCCTGGGATCAGGAACCAGGAAGGACGTCAGGCAGCCAGGTAATACACAGGAACTCTCACAAACAGGTCTGAGACAACGCAAAGGCAAAGCATACTGAACAGAGGCCCTTTACATAATAAGTGATGATATCACAATTCTGAGACTGCATCCTGTCTCACATGGATGATGCACACCAGTCTGGCCATAAAAGGAAGTGTAGGAATTCAGCAGCAATCCCCCACAATGCACAATAGCCAGGAAGAGAGGTGAGTAAAACGGCTGCCAGCAGCACATGGCAAACACAACAGGGAAAAAACCCTGACACTGTTTAAGATGATATGGATAAAGTATCCTCTCTGCAAAAATGTTTTAGTGTTTCAAAGGTATGGATGTCTTATCCGTATAAGATTTTTACACCCTACTGTGTCTGGAGCCTTCAACAAGTTCCCAACTATGTGGTAAAAAGTTACACTACTTGGTATTAAGCTTGTTGTGGTGCATGTAATATGCAAAGGTAGCATATATGTATACTTGTACAGTTACTTATGTGCAGTAGGTCAATCCTTCATACCTCCGCTGACTGTCCAGAGTGGCACTATGTAGGTAGATAACATTCACATGCGTTCCTGGTTAGGCGATTGAACCCTCCAGTATCTGCCGCAGGAAATATCCTCCGTATATGTCTCATTGGGCGTGTACCATCTGGTTCCAGAATCTGTTCTATGATCAGTCCATAAATCACCTACGATAGGCTAGGAGGCTTATGGAAAGGGATGAAAAATCCAGGATGCACCAATCAAACAAGGTGTTAAGAGCCATATAAGTGGGTCACAATTGATGTGACAGCACTTTATTCTAATATCCCCCACAACCTAGGTTTGAATGCCATTAGCCAAATTCTATATAGATATACTGACAATAGTGATGAGTTAATCTTGTTCTTAGTTCAAATTACAGAATTCTTATTTATCATAATTTCTTATTTGTATCAAGGGGAATTCTTTCTGCAAATGTGCGGGGGACATGTGGGAAAATTTGCCACCACATATGCGAATATTTATAAGGGTTGCCTGGAACTTAACTGGATCTTTGCAGAGGACTTTCCCTTTAAAGACAATATAATTTTCTATGGCCGATTCATCAATGATATTATAATAATCTGGAAAAAAGTAGGCCAGCATACAGTCTAGACTTTATTGACTATATGAATACTAATGAGTTTAATCTTACTTTTACTGGCTCACACAATAATAGAATCATTACATTTTTAGACCTAAAGTTGGACACAATAAACAACAATATTATAACATCAAAATTTTGTAAACCATAAGCCAGAAATACAATACTTAGAGCAGTTTCATGTCATATACCTTATTTAAGAAAGGGAACTCCAAAGGGTCAATATTTATGCTTAAGAAAAAAATTTACAGAATTATCTACCTTTTATACACAATCACAAGAACTAACCTTGAGACTACTCGATAAAGGTTATGATAAAAAGTACCTTAAGAAACTAGAAAGTCAAGGCCTATTTGACAAGAAATTAAAAAATACAATAGATAGCATACTATTCATAACAAAATACAGTAGACAATACCATCTAGTAAGCAACATAATTAACAAAAAAATGTGTCTATTTTTAAAGATGATGAAGTTTTATCAGACATAATAACATTACCTCTTACAGGATGGGGCAAACCTTTGATAAAAATAGGATAAATTGTAACTTCACACTATATAATTTACCTGATTAATTGCAAATTGTGTTTCCAACAATATGTAGGTATCACTACATGTCTTCTAAAAGATAGAATATGTGAGCATTTACTATCTCTGGGTGAAAACAAACCTAGGACCCCAGTAGCAAAACATTTCCGGACCCTTGGACCAGGCACAAAATATTTCTCATTTATAGCCATAGATTGGATTTAAAAAGGACCAATGGGGTTGTGGGGGATAGTTAGACTCAAACCAGATACCAAGAAGGTATGAATAGAACATTAGGAGTAGATCTCTTTATAGAGTAACAACCCACATTAATATTAATTTCATATTAATACTGAAAATGAGTTTGCTTACATATCACTCCAAATAAATCCTCCTAATTAAAGTAATCAGTATGGTTTTTGGTAAAATAGCAAATTATATATATTTGTTTTATTTTCTTATATTAGCCTTATGAAATAGATGTAGATACTTGTTTTTATTTAAAATGTTTCCCTTTTAACTCCATATTGCCATATACTTACCTAGATTACGAGTCTTGCGTTAGCCTTAAAAAGCAGCATTGAGGGGTCCCAACGCTGCTTTTTAGCGCCCGCTGGTATTACGAGTCAGGCAGGAAAGGGTCTACCACTCACTTTTTTTCCGCGATTTTAGCTTACCGCAAATCCCCTTATGTCAATTGTGTATCCTATCTTTTTAATGGGATTTGCCTAACGCCGGTATTACGATCACCTAAAAAAGTGAGCGGTAGACCCTCTCCTGTCCAGACTCCTACCGCATATAAAAGTCAGTAGTTAATAGTTTTATGGGCTAACGCCGTAACATAAAACTCTTAACTAAAGTGCTACAAAGTACACTAACACCCATAAACTACCTATTAACCCCTAAACCGAGGCCCCCCACATCGCAAACACTATAATAAAATTATTTAACCCCTAATCTGCCGACCGGACATCGCCGCCACTTTAATAAATGTATTAACCCCTAAACCGCCGCACTCCCGCCTCGCAAACACTAGTTAAATTTTATTAACCCCTAATCTGCCGTCCCTACCATCGCCGACACCTATCTACATTTATTAAACCATAATCTGCCGCCCCCAACGTTGCCACTACTATATTAAGTTTATTAACCCCTAAATCTAAATCTAACCCTAACCCTAACCCCGCCTAACTTAAATATAATTTAATTAAAACAAAATTAAATTACTACTATTAAATAAATTAATCCTATTTAAAACTAAATATTACCTATAAAATAAACCCTAAGATAGCTACAATATAAATAATAATTACATTGTAGCAATCTTAGGGTTTATTTTTATTTTACAGGCAACTTTGTATTTATTTTAAATAGGCACAATAGTTATTAAATAGTTATTAACTATTTAATAACTACCTAGCTAAAATAAGTACAAAAGTACCTGTAAAATAAACCCTAACCTAAGTTACAATTACACCTAACACTACACAATAATTAAACTAATTACCTAAACTACCTACAATTAATTATAATTAAATTAAATAAACTAAATTACGAAAAAAAACAACACTAAATTACATAAAATAAAAAAAGAATTACAAGAATTTTAAACTAATTACACCTAATCTAATCCCCCTAGTAAAATAAAAAAGCCCCCCAAAATAATAAAATTCCCTACCCTATACGAAATTACAAATAGCCCTTAAAAGGGCCTTTTACGGGGCATTGCCCCAAAGTAATCAGCTCTTTCACCTGTAAAAAAAAAATACAATACCCCCCCAAACATTAAAACCCACCACCCACACACCCAACACTACTCTAAAACCCACCCAATCCCCCCCTTAAAAAAACCTAACACTACCCCCTTGAAGATTACCCTACCTTGAGCCGTCTTCACCCAGCCAGGCACAAGTGGTCCTCCAGACGGTCCGAAGTCTTCATCCTATCTGGCCAGAAGAGGACATCCAGACCAGCAGAAGGCTTCATCCAGGCGGCATCTTCTATCTTCATCCTTCCGGAGTGGAGCGGGTCCATCTTCAAGACATCTGACGCGGAGCATCCTCTTCATCCGACGGCTGACGACTGAAAGACTGGTCCTTTTAATGGACGTCATCCAAGATGGTGTCCCTTGAATTCCGATTGGCTGATAGAATCCTATCAGCCAATCGGAATTAAGGTAGGAAAAATCCTATTGGCTGATGCAATCAGCCAATAGGATTGAAGTTCAATCCGATTGGCTGATCCAATCAGCCAATAGAATGCAAGGTCAATCCTATTGGCTGATTGCATTTTTAAGGGCTATTTGTAATTTAGTATAGGGTAGGGAATTTTATTATTTTGGGGGGGCTTTTTTATTTTATTAGGGGGATTAGATTATGTGTAATTAGTTTAATATTCTTGTAATTCTTTTTTTATTTTCTGTAATTTAGTGTTTTTTTTTTCCATAATTTAGTTTATTTAATTTAATTGTAATTAATTGTAGGTAGTTTAGGTAATTAGTTTAATTATAGTGTAGTGTTAGGTGTAATTGTAACTTAGGTTAGGGTTTATTTTACAGGTACTTTTGTACTTATTTTAACTAGGAAGTTATTAAATAGTTAATAACTATTTAATAACTATTGTACCTAGTTAAAATAAATACAAAGTTGCCTTAAAATAAAAATAAAACCTAAGCTAGATACAATGTAACTATTAGTTATATTGTAGCTAGCTTAGGGTTTATTTTATAGGTATTTAGTTTTAAATAGGAATAATTTATTTAATTGTAGTAAATTTATTTAGATGTATTTAAATTATATTTAAGTTAGGGGGGTGTTAGTGTTAGGGTTAGACTTTGGTTTAGGGGATAATAAATTTATTATAGTGGCGGTGACTTTGGCGGCGGCAGATTAGGGATTAATAAATTTAATATAGTTGTGGCGACGTTGGGGGGGGCAGATTAGGGGTTAATAAATAAAATATAGGTGTCGACGATGTTGGGGGACAGTAGATTAGGGGTTCATAAGTATAATGTAGGTGGTGGCGGTGTCTGGAGCGGCAGATTAGGGGTTAATAATTATAATGTAGGTATCAGCGATAGTGGGGGCAGCAGATTTGGGGTTAATAAGTGTAAGATTAGGGGTGTTTAGACTCAGGGTTCATGTTAGGGTGTTAGGTGCAGACATAAATTTCATTTTCCCATAGGAAACAATGGGGCTGCGTTAGGAGCTGAACGCTGCTTTTTTGCAGGTGTTAGGCTTTTTTCAGTGAACTCAGACCCATTGTTTCCTATGGGGAAATCGTGCACGAGCACGTTTTGCCAGCTTACCGCTACCATAAGCAACGCTGGTATTACAGTGAGATGTGGAGCTAAATTTTGCTCAACGCTCACTTTTCTGAGGCTAACGCCGGCTTGAAGAAAACCTGTAATACCAGCGTTGGCTTAAGTGAGCAGTATGAAAAAAAGGCTTGTTAGCCCCGCACAGCCTTACCGACAAAAACTCGAAATCTAGGCGACTGTATCCAGATTTAGGCACAATCTGTCCAATAGAGTCTACAATATCACTTGATACATTGAAAATAAAACAGTGTAATATATTTATTGTAACACGATTACTCAGCTCTATCAGCAATATTCAACCATATATATAAGAGGTACAACCCTAGATATATATGTGTACCTATAGACATGAGAAAGGCAGAATAAATTAGTACAATAATAGACTCCTACCGCATATAAAAGTCAGTAGTTAATAGTTTTATGGGCTAACGCCGTAACATAAAACTCTTAACTAAAGTACTACAAAGTACACTAACACCCATAAACTACCTATTAACCCCTAAACCGAGGCCCCCCACATCGCAAACACTATAATAACATTATTTAACCCCTAATCTGCCGACCGGACATCGCCGCCACTTTAATAAATGTATTAACCCCTAAACCGCCGCACTCCCGCCTCGCAAACACTAGTTAAATTTTATTAACCCCTAATCTGCCATCCCTACCATCGCCGACACCTATCTACATTTAGATTAGGGATTAATAAATTTAATATAGTTGTGGCGACGTTGGGGGGGGGGGCGATTAGGGGTTAATAAATTAAATATAGGTGTCAACGATGTTGGGGGCAGTAGATTAGGGGTTCATAAGTATAATGTAGGTGGTGGTGACTGGAGCGGCAGATTAGGGGTTAATAATTATAATGTAGGTATCAGCGATAGTGGTGGCAGCAGATTAGGGGTTAATAAGTGTAAGATTAGGGGTGTTTAGACTCAGGGTTCATGTTAGGGTGTTAGGTGCAGACATAAATTTCATTTTCCCATAGGAAACAATGGGGCTGCGTTAGGAGCTGAACGCTGCTTTTTTGCAGGTGTTAGGTTTTTTTCAGTGAACTCAGACCCATTGTTTCCTATGGGGAAATCGTGCACGAGCACGTTTTGCCAGCTTACCGCTACCATAAGCAACGCTGGTATTACAGTGAGATGTGGAGCTAAATTTTGCTCAACGCTCACTTTTCTGAGGCTAACGCCGGCTTGAAGAAAACCTGTAATACCAGCGTTGGCTTAAGTGAGCAGTATGAAAAAAAGGCTTGTTAGCCCCGCACAGCCTTACCGACAAAAACTCGAAATCTAGGCGACTGTATCCCGATTTAGGCACAATCTGTCCAATAGAGTCTACAATATCACTTGATACATTGAAAATAAAACAGTGTAATATATTTATTGTAACACGATTACTCAGCTCTATCAGCAATATTCAACCATATATATAAGAGGTACAACCCTAGATATATATGTGTACCTATAGACATGAGAAAGGCAGAATAAATTAGTACAATAATAGACTCCTACCGCATATAAAAGTCAGTAGTTAATAGTTTTATGGGCTAACGCCGTAACATAAAACTCTTAACTAAAGTACTACAAAGTACACTAACACCCATAAACTACCTATTAACCCCTAAACCGAGGCCCCCCACATCGCAAACACTATAATAACATTATTTAACCCCTAATCTGCCGACCGGACATCGCCGCCACTTTAATAAATGTATTAACCCCTAAACCGCCGCACTCCCGCCTCGCAAACACTAGTTAAATTTTATTAACCCCTAATCTGCCATCCCTACCATCGCCGACACCTATCTACATTTAGATTAGGGATTAATAAATTTAATATAGTTGTGGCGACGTTGGGGGGGGGCGATTAGGGGTTAATAAATAAAATATAGGTGTCAACGATGTTGGGGGCAGTAGATTAGGGGTTCATAAGTATAATGTAGGTGGTGGTGACTGGAGCGGCAGATTAGGGGTTAATAATTATAATGTAGGTATCAGCGATAGCGGTGGCAGCAGATTAGGGGTTAATAAGTGTAAGATTAGGGGTGTTTAGACTCAGGGTTCATGTTAGGGTGTTAGGTGCAGACATAAATTTCATTTTCCCATAGGAAACAATGGGGCTGCGTTAGGAGCTGAACGCTGCTTTTTTGCAGGTGTTAGGTTTTTTTCAGTGAACTCAGACCCATTGTTTCCTATGGGGAAATCGTGCACGAGCACGTTTTGCCAGCTTACCGCTACCATAAGCAACGCTGGTATTACAGTGAGATGTGGAGCTAAATTTTGCTCAACGCTCACTTTTCTGAGGCTAACGCCGGCTTGAAGAAAACCTGTAATACCAGCGTTGGCTTAAGTGAGCAGTATGAAAAAAAGGCTCGCTAGCCCCGCACAGCCTTACCGACAAAAACTCGAAATCTAGGCGACTGTATCCCGATTTAGGCACAATCTGTCCAATAGAGTCTACAATATCACTTGATACATTGAAAATAAAACAGTGTAATATATTTATTGTAACACGATTACTCAGCTCTATCAGCAATATTCAACCATATATATAAGAGGTACAACCCTAGATATATATGTGTACCTATAGACATGAGAAAGGCAGAATAAATTAGTACAATATATTTACATATTTGTAGTGAAAAGTAATTTCTTTTAAAAGGGAAACATTTGTCATATAACAACTCTCTATTATACTCTTTTTAACACCTTTAAATATATTTTTACGAATACCATCCGCTAGATTTAGAGTTCTGCGGCCAAAGGGGTGCGTTAGCTACGCGTGCTTTTTTTCCCCCGCACCTTTTAAATACCGCTGGTATTTAGAGTAGACATGTGCGGTTCGTTTCGGATTTATTCGGAAATTCGGTAAATTCGGTAAATTCGGAGATTCGGATCGATTCGGATTTCAGAATTAAAATACTTCCGAATCTACCGAATGAATCCGAAATAGCTGCCGTATCTCCGAATAAATCCGAATTAGCTCGGTAAAATTCGGCATTTCCCCATAGGAAACAATGGGAGTTTCGGCTGAAAAAAAACTAACACCGCAGCCCCATTGTTTCCTATGGGGAAACACTAAGTCTGCACCTAACACCCTAACATGTACCCCGAGTCTCTAAACACCCCTAATCTAACACTTATTAACCCCTAATCTGCCGCCTCCGCTATCGATGACACCTGCATTATTTTATTAACCCCTAATCTGCCGACCGAATATCGCCGCCGCCTACATTATAACTATTAACCCCTAATCTGCTGTCCCTAACACCGCCGACCCCTACATTATAGTTATTAACCCCTAATCTGCCCCCCCCAACGTCGCCGCAATCTAACTACAAGTATTAACCCCTAATCTGCCGACCCGATATCGCCGCCGCCTACATTATAGCTATTAACCCCTAATCTGCTGTCCCTAACACCGCCGAACCCTACATTATAGTTATTAACCCCTAATCTGCCTCCCCCAACGTCGCCGCAATCTAACTACAAGTATTAACCCCTAATCTGCCGACCGCAAATCGCCGCAACTATAATAAATGTATTAACCCCTAAACCGCCGCACTCCCGCCTCGCAAACACTATAATACATTTTATTAACCCCTAATCTGCCCTCCCTAACATCGCCGCCACCTACCTACAATTATTAACCCCTAACCTCACGCCCGCACCGTCGCCGCTACTATAATAAGGTTATTAACCCCTAAACCTAAGTCTAACACTAACACCCCCTAACTTAAATATAATTTAAATAAAACGAAATAAATTTACTATAGTTAAATCAATGAATCCTATTTAAAACTAAAGACTTACCTGTAAAATAAACCCTAATATAGCTACAATATAACTAATAGTTACATTGTAGCTATTTTAGCATTTATATTTATTTTACAGGCAACTTTGTATTTATTTTAACTAGGTACAATAGCTATTAAATAGTTATTGACTAATTAATAGCTACCTAGTTAAAATAAATACAAATTTACCTGTAAAATAAATCCTAACCTAAGTTACAATTACACCTAACACTACACTATCATTAAATAAATGAATCATATTTAAAACTAAATACTTACCTGTAAAATAAACCCTAATATAGCTACAATATAACTAATAGTTAAATTGTAGCTATTTTAGCATTTATATTTATTTTACAGGCAACTTTGTATTTATTTTAACTAGGTACAATAGCTATTAAATAGTTATTGACTAATTAATAGCTAACTAGTTAAAATAATTACAAAATTACCTGTAAAATAAATCCTAACCTAAGTTACAATAAAACCTAACACTACACTGTCATTAAATAAATTAACTACAAGTACCTACAATTATCTACAATTAAATAAACTAAAGTACAAAACCCCCCCACTAAATTACAAAAAATAAAAAACCACTAAATTACAAAAAATAAAAAAATATTACAAGAATTTTAAACTAATTACACCTAATCTAAGCCCCCTAATAAAATAACAAAGCCCCCCAAAATAAAAAAAATGCCCTACCCTATACTAAATTACAAAAGTTAACAGCTCTATTACCTTACCAGCCCTGAACAGGGCCCTTTGCGGGGCATGCCCCAAAGAAAACAGCTCTTTTGCCTTTAAAAAGAAAACACAATCCCCCCCCCACATTACAACCCACCACCCACATACCCCTACTCTAACCCAAACCCCCCTTAAATAAACCTAACACTACCCCCCTGAAGATCTCCCTACCTTGAGTCGTGTTCACCCAGCCGGGCCGAAGTCTTCATCCGATGGGGCAGAAGAGTACATCCAGACCGGCAGAAGTCTTCATCCAAGCGGGGCAAGAAGAGGTCTTCCATCCATCATACAAGTACCAAAATACAAACAAACACTAAATTACCAAAAATAATAAAATATTACAATAATTTTAAACTAATTACACCTAATCTAAGCCCCCTACTAGCTATTAATATAGCTTCAATATAACTAATAGTTACATTGTAGCTATTTTAGGATTTATATGTATTTTACAGGCAACTTTGTATTTATTTTAACTAGGTACAATAGTTATTAAATAGTTAATAACTATTTAATAACTACCTAGCTAAAATAAATACAAATTTACCTGTAAAATAAATCATAACCTAAGTTACAATTACACCTAACACTACACTATCATTAAATTAACTAAATAAATGAATCCTATATAAAACTAAAGACTTACCTGTAAAATAAACCCTAATATAGCTGCAATATAACTAATAGTTACATTGTAGCTATTTTAGCATTTATATTTATTGTACAGGCAACTTTGTATTCATTTTAACTAGGTTCAATAGCTATTAAATAGATATTGACTATTTAATAGCTACCTAGTTAAAATAATTACAAAATTACCTGTAAAATAAATCCTAACCTAAGTTACAATTAAACCTAACACTACACTATCATTAAATAAATTAACTACAAGTACCTACAATTAAATACAATTAAAAAAACTAAACTAAAGTACAAACCCCCCCCCCACTAAATTACAAAAAATAAAAAAATATTACAAGAATTTTAAACTAATTACACCTAATCTAAGCCCCCTAATAAAATAACAAAGCCCCCCAAAATAAAAAAATGCCCTACCCTATACTAAATTACAAAAGTAATCAGCTCTATTACCTTACCAGCCCTGAACAGGGCCCTTTGCGGGGCATGCCCCAAAGAAAACAGCTCTTTTGCCTGTAAAAAAAAAACACAATCTCCCCCCCCCCCACATTACAACCCACCACCCACATACCCCTACTCTAACCCAAACCCCCCTTAAATAAACCTAACACTACCCCCCTGAAGATCTCCCTACCTTGAGTCGTGTTCACCCAGCCGGGCCGAAGTCTTCATCCGATGGGGCAGAAGAGGGCATCCAGACCGGCAGAAGTCTTCATCCAAGCGGGGCAAGAAGAGGTCTTCCATCCATCAGAAAAGTACAAAAAAACAAAGAAACACTAAGGCCTAGATTTAGAGTTCGGCGGTAAAAGGGCTGTTAACGCTCCGCGGGTTTTTTTCTGGCCGCACCATAAATTTAACTCTGGTATCGAGAGTTCAAACAAATGCTGCGTTAGGCTCCAAAAAAGGAGCGTAGAGCATATTTACCGCAAATGCAACTCTCGATAGCAGAGTTGCTTACGGACGCGGCCGGCCTCAAAAACGTGCTCGTGCACGATTCTCCCATAGGAAACAATGGGGCTGTTTGAGCTGAAAAAAAACCTAACACCTGCAAAAAAGCAGCGTTCAGCTCCTAACGCAGCCCCATTGTTTCCTATGGGGAAACACTACCTACGTCTGCACCTAACACTCTAACATGTACCCCGAGTCTAAACACCCCTAACCTTACACTTATTAACCCCTATTCTGCCGCCCCCGCTATCGCTGACCCCTGCATTACACTTTTAACCCCTAATCTGCCGCTCCGTAAACCGCCGCCACCTACGTTATCCCTATGTACCCCTAATCTGCTGCCCTAACATCGCCGACCCCTATGTTATATTTATTAACCCCTAATCTGCCCCCCACAACGTCGCCGACACCTACCTACACTTATTAACCCCTAATCTGCCGAGCGGACCTGAGCGCTACTATAATAAATGTATTAACCCCTAATCCGCCTCACTAACCCTATCATAAATAGTATTAACCCCTAATCTGCCCTCCCTAACATCGCCGACACCTACCTTCAATTATTAACCCCTAATCTGACGACCGGAGCTCACCGCTATTCTAATAAATGTATTAACCCCTAAAGCTAAGTCTAACCCTAACACTAACACCCCCCTAAGTTAAATATAATTTTTATCTAACGAAATAAATTATCTCTTATTAAATAAATGATTCCTATTTAAAGCTAAATACTTACCTGTAAAATAAATCCTAATATAGCTACAATATAAATTACATTTATATTATAGCTATTTTAGGATTAATATTTATTTTACAGGCAACTTTGTAATTATTTTAACCAGGTACAATAGCTATTAAATAGTTAAGAACTATTTAATAGTTACCTAGTTAAAATAATTACAAATTTACCTGTAAAATAAATCCTAACCTAAGATATAATTAAACCTAACACTACCCTATCAATAAAATAATTAAATAAACTACCTACAATTACCTACAATTAACCTAACACTACACTATCAATAAATTAATTAAACACAATTGCTAAAAATAAATACAATTAAATAAACTATCTAAAGTACAAAAAATAAAAAAGAACTAAGTTACAGAAAATAAAAAAATATTTACAAACATAAGAAAAATATTACAACAATTTTAAACTAATTACACCTACTCTAAGCCCCCTAATAAAATAACAAAGACCCCCAAAATAAAAAATTCCCTACCCTATTCTAAAATACAAAAATTACAAGCTCTTTTACCTTACCAGCCCTGAACAGGGCCCTTTGCGGGGCATGCCCCAAGAATTTCAGCTCTTTTGCCTGTAAAAAAAAACATACAATACCCCCCCCCCCAACATTACAACCCACCACCCACATACCCCTAATCTAACCCAAACCCCCTTAAATAAACCTAACACTAATCCCCTGAAGATCTTCCTACCTTGTCTTCACCATCCAGGTATCACCGATCCGTCCTGGCTCCAAGATCTTCATCCAACCCAAGCGGGGGTTGGCGATCCATAATCCGGTGCTCCAAAGTCTTCCTCCTATCCGGCAAGAAGAGGACATCCGGACCGGCAAACATCTTCTCCAAGCGGCATCTTCTATGTTCTTCCATCCGATGACGACCGGCTCCATCTTGAAGACCTCCAGCGCGGATCCATCCTCTTCTTCCGACGACTAGACGACGAATGACGGTTCCTTTAAGGGACGTCATCCAAGATGGCGTCCCTCGAATTCCGATTGGCTGATAGGATTCTATCAGCCAATCGGAATTAAGGTAGGAATTTTCTGATTGGCTGATGGAATCAGCCAATCAGAATCAAGTTCAATCCGATTGGCTGATCCAATCAGCCAATCAGATTGAGCTCGCATTCTATTGGCTGATCGGAACAGCCAATAGAATGCGAGCTCAATCTGATTGGCTGATTGGATCAGCCAATCGGATTGAACTTGATTCTGATTGGCTGATTCCATCAGCCAATCAGAAAATTCCTACCTTAATTCCGATTGGCTGATAGAATCCTATCAGCCAATCGGAATTCGAGGGACGCCATCTTGGATGACGTCCCTTAAAGGAACCGTCATTCGTCGTCTAGTCGTCGGAAGAAGAGGATGGATCCGCGCTGGAGGTCTTCAAGATGGAGCCGGTCGTCATCGGATGGAAGAACATAGAAGATGCCGCTTGGAGAAGATGTTTGCCGGTCCGGATGTCCTCTTCTTGCCGGATAGGAGGAAGACTTTGGAGCACCGGATTATGGATCGCCAACCCCCGCTTGGGTTGGATGAAGATCTTGGAGCCAGGACGGATCGGTGATACCTGGATGGTGAAGACAAGGTAGGAAGATCTTCAGGGGATTACTGTTAGGTTTATTTAAGGGGGTTTGGGTTAGATTAGGGGTATGTGGGTGGTGGGTTGTAATGTTGGGGGGGGGGTATTGTATGTTTTTTTTTACAGGCAAAAGAGCTGAAATTCTTGGGGCATGCCCCGCAAAGGGCCCTGTTCAGGGCTGGTAAGGTAAAAGAGCTTGTAATTTTTGTATTTTAGAATAGGGTAGGGAATTTTTTATTTTGGGGGTCTTTGTTATTTTATTAGGGGGCTTAGAGTAGGTGTAATTAGTTTAAAATTGTTGTAATATTTTTCTTATGTTTGTAAATATTTTTTTATTTTCTGTAACTTAGTTCTTTTTTATTTTTTGTACTTTAGATAGTTTATTTAATTGTATTTATTTTTAGCAATTGTGTTTAATTAATTTATTGATAGTGTAGTGTTAGGTTAATTGTAGGTAATTGTAGGTAGTTTATTTAATTATTTTATTGATAGGGTAGTGTTAGGTTTAATTATATCTTAGGTTAGGATTTATTTTACAGGTAAATTTGTAATTATTTTAACTAGGTAACTATTAAATAGTTCTTAACTATTTAATAGCTATTGTACCTGGTTAAAATAATTACAAAGTTGCCTGTAAAATAAATATTAATCCTAAAATAGCTATAATATAAATGTAATTTATATTGTAGCTATATTAGGATTTATTTTACAGGTAAGTATTTAGCTTTAAATAGGAATAAGTTATTTAATAAGAGTTAATTTATTTCGTTAGATGTAAATTATATTTAACTTAGGGGGGTGTTAGTGTTAGGGTTAGACTTAGCTTTAGGGGTTAATACATTTATTAGAATAGCGGTGAGTTCCGGTCGTCAGATTAGGGGTTAATAATTGAAGGTAGGTGTCGGCGATGTTAGGGAGGGCAGATTAGGGGTTAATACTATTTATGATAGGGTTAGTGAGGCGGATTAGGGGTTAATACATTTATTATAGTAGCGCTCAGGTCCGCTCGGTAGATTAGGGGTTAATAAGTGTAGGTAGGTGTCGGCGACGTTGTGGGGGGCAGATTAGGGGTTAATAAATATAACATAGGGGTCGGCGATGTTAGGGGCAGCAGATTAGGGGTACATAGGGATAACGTAGGTGGCGGCGATTTGCGGTCGGAAGATTAGGGGTTAATTATTTTAAGTAGCTTGCGGCGACGTTGTGGGGGGCAAGTTAGGGGTTAATAAATATAATATAGGGGTCGGCGGGGTTAGGGGCAGCAGATTAGGGGTACATAAGTATAACGTAGGTGGCGGTCGGCAGATTAGGGGTTAAAAATTTTAATCGAGTGGCGGCGATGTGGGGGGACCTCGGTTTAGGGGTACATAGGTAGTTTATGGGTGTTAGTGTACTTTAGGGTACAGTAGTTAAGAGCTTTATAAACCGGCGTTAGCCAGAAAGCTCTTAACTCCTGCTATTTTCAGGCGGCTGGAATCTTGTCGTTAGAGCTCTAACGCTCACTGCAGAAACGACTCTAAATACCGGCGTTAGAAAGATCCCATTGAAAAGATAGGCTACGCAAATGGCGTAGGGGGATCTGCGGTATGGAAAAGTCGCGGCTGCAAAGTGAGCGTTAGACCCTTTAATCACTGACTCCAAATACCAGCGGGCGCCCAAAACCAGCGTTAGGAGCCTCTAACGCTGGTTTTGACGGCTACCGCCGAACTCTAAATCTAGGCCTAAATTAGCAAAAATAATAAAATATTACAATAATTTTAAACTAATTACACCTAATCTAAGGCCCCTACTAGCTATTAATATAGCTACAATATAACTAATAGTTACATTGTAGCTATTTTAGGATTTATATTTATTTTACAGGCAACTTTGTATTTATTTTAACTAGGTACAATAGCTATTAAATAGTTAATAACTATTTAATAACTACCTAGCTAAAATAAATACAAATTTACCTGTAAAATAAACCCTAACCTAAGTTACAATTACACCTAACACTACACTGTCATTAAATTAACTAAATAAATTAATCCTATATAAAACTAAATACTTACCTGTAAAATAAACCCTAATATAGCTACAATATAACTAATAGTTACATTGTAGCTATTTTAGCATTTATATTTATTTTACAGGCAACTTTGTATTTATTTTAACTAGGTACAATAGCTATTAAATAGTTATTGACTATTTAATAGCTACCTAGTTAAAATAATTACAAAATTACCTGTAAAATAAATCCTAACCTAAGTTACTATTAAACCTAACACTACACTATCATTAAATAAATTAACTACAAGTACCTACAATTAAATACAATGAAATAAACTAAACTAAAGTACAAAAAAAACAAACACTAAATTACAAAAAATAAAAAAAATTACAAGAATTTTAAACTAATTACACCTAATCTAAGCCCCCTAATAAAATAACAAAGCCCCCCAAAATAAAAAAAATGCCCTACCCTATACTAAATTACAAAAGTAATCAGCTCTATTACCTTACCAGCCCTGAACAGGGCCTTTTGCGGGGCATGCCCCAAAGAAAACAGCTCTTTTGCCTGTAAAAAAAACACAATACCCCCCCCCCACATTACAACCCACCACCCACATACCCCTACTCTAACCCAAACCCCCCTTAAATAAACCTAACACTACCCCCCTGAAGATCTCTCTACCGTGTCTTCACCCAGCGGGCCGAAGTCTTCATCCGATGGGGCAGAAGAGGACATCCAGACCGGCAGAAGTCTTCATCCAAGCGGGGCAAGAAGAGGTCTTCCATCCATCAGAAGTCTTGATCCAGGCGGCATCTTCTCTGTTCATCCATCGGGAGCGGAGCGGCAACATCCTGAAGACATCCCACGCAGAGCATCCTCTTCTTTCTTGATCCGACGACTAGGTGACTGTACCTTTAAGTGACGTCATCCAAGATGGCGTCCCTTGAATTCCGATTGGCTGATAGGATTCTATCAGCCAATCGGAATTAAGGTAGGAAAAATCTGATTGGCTGATTCAATCAGCCAATCAGATTCAAGTTCAATCCGATTGGCTGATGGAATCAGCCAATCAGATTGACCTCGCATTCTATTGGCTGTTCCGATCAGCCAATAGAATGCGAGCTCAATCTGATTGGCTGATTCCATCAGCCAATCGGATTGAACTTGAATCTGATTGGCTGATTGAATCAGCCAATCAGATTTTTCCTACCTTAATTCCGATTGGCTGATAGAATCCTATCAGCCAATCGGAATTCAAGGGACGCCATCTTGGATGACGTCACTTAAAGGTACAGTCACCTAGTCGTCGGATCAAGAAAGAAGAGGATGCTCTGCGTGGGATGTCTTCAGGATGCTGCCGCTCCGCTCCCGATGGATAAACAGAGAAGATGCCGCCTGGATCAAGACTTCTGATGGATGGAAGACCTCTTCTTGCCCCGCTTTGATGAGACTTCTGCCGGTCTGGATGTCCTCTTCTGCCCGATCGGATGAAGACTTCGGCCCGCTGGGTGAAGACACGGTAGAGAGATCTTCAGGGGGGTAGTGTTAGGTTTATTTAAGGGGGGTTTGGGTTAGAGTAGGGGTATGTGGGTGGTGGGTTGTAATGTGGGGGGGGGGTATTGTGTTTTTTTTTACAGGCAAAAGAGCTGTTTTCTTTGGGGCATGCCCCGCAAAAGGCCCTGTTCAGGGCTGGTAAGGTAATAGAGCTGATTACTTTTGTAATTTAGTATAGGGTAGGGCATTTTTTTATTTTGGGGGGCTTTGTTATTTTATTAGGGGGCTTAGATTAGGTGTAATTAGTTTAAAATTCTTGTAATTTTTTTTATTTTTTGTAATTTAGTGTTTATTTTTTTGTACTTTACTTTAGTTTATTTCATTGTATTTAATTGTAGGTACTTGTAGTTAATTTATTTAATGATAGTGTAGTGTTAGGTTTAATAGTAACTTAGGTTAGGATTTATTTTACAGGTAATTTTGTAATTATTTTAACTAGGTAGCTATTAAACAGTAAATATCTATTTAATAGCTATTGTACCTAGTTAAAATAAATACAAAGTTGCCTGTAAAATAAATATAAATCCTAAGGTAGCTACAATGTAACTATTAGTTATATTGAAGCTATATTAGGGTTTATTTTACAGGTAAGTATTTTGTTTTAAATATGATTCATTTATTTAGTTAATTTAATGACAGTGTAGTGTTAGGTGTAATTGTAACTTAGGTTAGGGTTTATTTTACAGGTAAATTTGTATTTATTTTAGCTAGGTAGTTATTAAATAGTTATTAACTATTTAATAGCTATTGTACCTAGTTAAAATAAATACAAAGTTGCCTGTAAAATAAATATAAATCCTAAAATAGCTACAATGTAACTATTAGTTATATTGTAGCTATATTAATAGCTAGTAGGGGGCTTAGATTAGGTGTAATTAGTTTAAAATTATTGTAATATTTTATTATTCTTGCTAATTTAGTGTTTGTTTATTTTTTTGTACTTTTCTGATGGATGGAAGACCTCTTCTTGCCCCGCTTGGATGAAGACTTCTGCTGGTCTGGATGTCCTCTTCTGCCCCATCGGATGAAGACTTCGGCCCGGCTGGGTGAACACGACTCAAGGTAGGGAGATCTTCAGGGGGGTAGTGTTAGGTTTATTTAAGGGGGGTTTGGGTTAGAGTAGGGGTATGTGGGTGGTGGGTTGTAATGTGGGGGGGGTATTGTGTTTTTTTTTAACAGGCAAAAGAGCTGTTTTCTTTGGGGCATGCCCCGCAAAAGGCCCTGTTCAGGGCTGGTAAGGTAATAGAGCTGTTAACTTTTGTAATTTAGTATAGGGTAGGGCATTTTTTTTATTTTGGGGGGCTTTGTTATTTTATTAGGGGGCTTAGATTAGGTGTAATTAGTTTAAAATTCTTGTAATATTTTTTTATTTTTTGTAATTTAGTGGGAGGGGGGTTTGTACTTTAGTTTAGTTTTTTTAATTGTATTTAATTGTAGGTACTTGTAGTTAATTTATTTAATGATAGTGTAGTGTTAGGTTTAATTGTAACTTAGGTTAGGATTTATTTTACAGGTAATTTTGTAATTATTTTAACTAGGTAGCTATTAAATAGTCAATATCTATTTAATAGCTATTGAACCTAGTTAAAATAAATACAAAGTTGCCTGTACAATAAATATAAATGCTAAAATAGCTACAATGTAACTATTAGTTATATTGCAGCTATATTAGGGTTTATTTTACAGGTAAGTCTTTAGTTTTATATAGGATTCATTTATTTAGTTAATTTAATGATAGTGTAGTGTTAGGTGTAATTGTAACTTAGGTGATGATTTATTTTACAGGTAAATTTGTATTTATTTTAGCTAGGTAGTTATTAAATAGTTATTAACTATTTAATAACTATTGTACCTAGTTAAAATAAATACAAAGTTGCCTGTAAAATACATATAAATCCTAAAATAGCTACAATGTAACTATTAGTTATATTGAAGCTATATTAATAGCTAGTAGGGGGCTTAGATTAGGTGTAATTAGTTTAAAATTATTGTAATATTTTATTATTTTTGGTAATTTAGTGTTTGTTTGTATTTTGGTACTTGTATGATGGATGGAAGACCTCTTCTTGCCCCGCTTGGATGAAGACTTCTGCCGGTCTGGATGTACTCTTCTGCCCCATCGGATGAAGACTTCGGCCCGGCTGGGTGAACACGACTCAAGGTAGGGAGATCTTCAGGGGGGTAGTGTTAGGTTTAATTAAGGGGGGTTTGGGTTAGAGTAGGGGTATGTGGGTGGTGGGTTGTAATGTGGGGGGGGGAGATTGTGTTTTTTTTTTACAGGCAAAAGAGCTGTTTTCTTTGGGGCATGCCCCGCAAAGGGCCCTGTTCAGGGCTGGTAAGGTAATAGAGCTGTTAACTTTTGTAATTTAGTATAGGGTAGGGCATTTTTTTTATTTTGGGGGGCTTTGTTATTTTATTAGGGGGCTTAGATTAGGTGTAATTAGTTTAAAATTCTTGTAATATTTTTTTATTTTTTGTAATTTAGTGTTTGTTTTTTTTGTAATTTAGTGGGGGGTTTTTGTACTTTAGTTTATTTAATTGTAGATAATTGTAGGTACTTGTAGTTAATTTATTTAATGACAGTGTAGTGTTAGGTTTAATTGTAACTTAGGTTAGGATTTATTTTACAGGTAATTTTGTAATTATTTTAACTAGGTAGCTATTAATTAGTCAATAACTATTTAATAGCTTTTGTACCTAGTTATAATAAATACAAAGTTGCCTGTAAAATAAATATAAATGGTAAAATAGCTACAATGTAACTATTAGTTATATTGTAGCTATCTTAGGGTTTATTTTACAGGTAAGTATTTTGTTTTAAATATGATTCATTTATTTAATGATAGTGTAGTGTTAGGTGTAATTGTAACTTAGGTTAGGATTTATTTTACAGGTAAATTTGTAATTATTTTAACTAGGTAGCTATTAAACAGTAAATATCTATTTAATAGCTATTGTACCTAGTTAAAATAAATACAAAGTTGCCTGTAAAATAAAAATAAATCCTAAAATAGCTACAATGTAACTATTAGTTATATTGTAGCTATATTAGGGTTTATTTTACAGGTAAGTATTTAGTTTTAAATAGGATTCATTTATTTAACTATAGTAAATTTATTTCGTTTTATTTAAATTATATTTAAGTTAGGGGGTGTTAGTGTTAGGGTTAGACTTAGGTTTAGGGGTTAATAACCTTATTATAGTAGCGGCGACGTTGGGGGCGGGAGATTAGGGGTTAATAATTGTAGGTAGGTGGCGGCGACGTTGGGGGGGGCAGATTAGGGGTTAATAACTATAATGTAGGGGTCGGCGGTGTTAGGGACACCAGATTAGGGGTTAATAGCTATAATGTAGGCGGCGGCGATATCGGGTCGGCAGATTAGGGGTTAATACTTGTAGTTAGGTTGCGGCGACGTTGGGGGAGGCAGATTAGGGGTTAATAACTATAATGTAGGGGTCGGCGGTGTTAGGGACACCAGATTAGGGGTTAATAGCTATAATGTAGGCGGCGGCGATATCGGGTCGGCAGATTAGGGGTTAATACTTGTAGTTAGATTGCGGCGACGTTGGGGGAGGCAGATTAGGGGTTAATAACTATAATGTAGGGGTCGGCGGTGTTAGGGACAGCAGATTAGGGGTTAATAGCTATAATGTAGGCGGCGGCGATATCGGGTCGGCAGATTAGGGGTTAATACTTGTAGTTAGATTGCGGCGACGTTGGGGGAGGCAGATTAGGGGTTAATAACTATAATGTAGGGGTCGGCGGTGTCAGGGACACCAGATTAGGGGTTAATAGCTATAATGTAGGCGGCGGCGATATCGGGTCGGCAGATTAGGGGTTAATACTTGAAGTTAGATTGCGGCGACGTTGGGGGAGGCAGATTAGGGGTTAATAACTATAATGTAGGGGTCGGCGGTGTTAGGGACAGCAGATTAGGGGTTAATAGCTATAATGTAGGTTGCGGCGATATCCGATCGGCAGATTAGGGGTTAAATAATGTTATTATAGGGTTTGCGATGTGGGGGGGCCTCGGTTTAGTGATTCATAGGTAGTTTATGGGTGTTAGTGACTTAGTGTACTAAATGGGTGTTAGTGTACTAAAACATACCGAATTTCGGAACGGAATAGAACCGAATTCAGCCGAATCAGAATAAATCCGAAACGAATTTATTCGGATCCGAATAAATCCGAAACGAATTTATTCAAATTTTGCCGAATCCGATTCGATCCGAAAGGAAATTTGAAAAGTCCGAATCGATCCGAACCGAAAACGAACCGAATTTTTTAGCCGTGCACATGTCTAATTTAGAGTTCACAGAAGTGCTGCGTTAGGCTCCAAAAAGGGAGCGTAGAGCATAATTTAGCGCCACTGCAACTCTAAATACCAGCGGTGCTTACAGACGCGGCCAGCTTCAAAAATGTGCTTGTGCACGATTCCCCCATAGGAAACAATGGGGCCGTTTGAGCTGAAAAAAAACCTAACACTTGCAAAAAAGCAGCGTTCAGCTCCTAACGCAGCCCCATTGTTTCCTATGGGGAAACACTTCTTAAGTCTGCACCTAACACCCTAACATGTACCCCGAGTCTAAACACCCCTAACCTTACACTTATTAACCCCTAATCTGCTGCCCCCGCTATCGCTGACCCCTGCATATTATTATTAACCCCTAATCTGGGGCTCCGTACACCGCCGCAACCTACATTATCCCTATGTACCCCTAATCTGCTGCCCCTAACACCGCCGACCCCTATATTATATTTATTAACCCCTAATCTGCCGCCCCCAACGTCGCTGCCACCTACCTACAATTATTAACCCCTAATCTGCCGACCGGACCTCACCGCTACTATAATAAATGTATTAACCCCTAAAGCTAAGTCTAACCCTAACACTAACACCCCCCTAAGTTAAATATAATTTGTATCTAACGAAATAAATTAACTCTTATCAAATAAATTATTCCTATTTAAAGCTAAATACTTACCTGTAAAATAAACCCTAATATAGCTACAATATAAATTATAATTATTTTGTAGCTATTTTAGGATTTATATTTATTTTACAGGCAACTTTGTATTTATTTTAACCAGGTACAATAGCTATTAATAAGTAGAAAAAAGGGGGCTGAGGGCCAGTGGGTTAAAAGTAAATAAAAATTATGGGGAAAAGTAATTAAGTAATATAAATATATTAACCCTATAATTTAAGAGAAAGGTAGGAAGGATACATATGTATGTACCATTAATTGCAAAGACAAAGAGAGATCTTGCAAGAAAAGGGCTAGGCCTGTCTGACTCTAAATAAATATCTTGAGAGAACCCACTGATTTAAATTATCAACACAAAGTGGTAAAATTGTATGGGAGAACAATGCTCTGTGTCAGGGGGTAAATGGAACCCCAAATACCCAGTAAGAGGTTTTAATGTAGTTAAAATTGTCTCAGAAAACCATTCATACTGAAAAATCTTTATTAGGAGACAATAATAAAGTCCAGCAGGACTCAGACAAACATTCACACATACACTGATTAAAAATAGCTCAAACTCGTATCTTTAATTAGAAAAGTCCAACATATAGCGAGGGAAACAGAAATAATGGTATTGCAGTAATCTCTGCAAATAATACTCTCAAGGATATCTGATATGGGCAAATGCTGTAAGATTCCTTTGATTATTAATAATGTGCAGGTTAACTTTACACAGTAAATTATGGACCCTAGGATGGTGTGTTGAGAAAATAATAACCAGAATATATACTTGTATAGTAGTCAGGTTAAGTGTTTAGAATCTCATAAAGCTCAGTTGTGTGTGCACTAGTAGTAAGCAAAAATAGCACCCGATATCACAGTAATGGGTTAAATATATTGCGTTATAACTGAGAGCTTAGATTCAGCTGTATTGCTCAAAAAGGATACAGGCCTAACCAATACGGTATTTTGTGACCCAGTGTTCTCAATGGTTTGACCGGTATACACATGGTTGCTAATAAATAAAAATGTATGTTTGATACATATTAGCACAACCGGAAAAACAAACCGATACCAAATATCCCTCAGTAGCAGGAAAATATTTGCTAGGCTGCACAGTCAGTAACGGAATGTCATTACATTACTATATATAGAAAGGTACTTAAGGTAATACAAAATAAATATTTTATCATATATGTTAGTACCATTGATTTTTACGTTTTATATTGACCACTTGCATCAATTATGATATTATAATAAACCCAGCGCTAGTATCAGGTTACCACCTTAGTTGCCAAACACATATAGGTGAAGATATTTTAAGTTGTCAGTTATTCAAATTGGCAGAATGAGAGACTCACATAACAACTGGCTAAAGTAAGCCTCTTCTATAGCGGAGGCTGTCATTAATATTACTTCTGGCTAATAAAGATCCAACATTCACATCACCATCTGCAAAAGCCTCTACTATATCGGAGACTGTATTATTGTTAACCTGCTCAGATTGCACACACGCATATATTCGGTAATTATAGAGGGTATAATAGCGAGCGAGCGGCTAAAAACAGTGAGGTACTGTGACCTCACTGTTTTTAGCCGCTGTGACCTAGGGGCATTGTTCACGAGGTCACAGTACCTCACTGTTTTTAGCCGCTCGCTCGCTATTATACCCTCTATAATTACCGAATATATGCGTGTGTGCAATCTGAGCAGGTTAACAATAATACAGTCTCCGATATAGTAGAGGCTTTTGCAGATGGTGATGTGAATGTTGGATCTTTATTAGCCAGAAGTAATATTAATGACAGCCTCCGCTATAGAAGAGGCTTACTTTAGCCAGTTGTTATGTGAGTCTCTCATTCTGCCAATTTGAATAACTGACAACTTAAAATATCTTCACCTATATGTGTTTGGCAACTAAGGTGGTAACCTGATACTAGCGCTGGGTTTATTATAATATCATAATTGATGCAAGTGGTCAATATAAAACGTAAAAATCAATGGTACTAACATATATGATAAAATATTTATTTTGTATTACCTTAAGTACCTTTCTATATATAGTAATGTAATGACATTCCGTTATTGACTGTGCAGCCTAGCAAATATTTTCCTGCTACTGAGGGATATTTGGTATCGGTTTGTTTTTCCAGTTGTGCTAATATGTATCAAACATACATTTTTATTTATTAGCAACCATGTGTATACCGGTCAAACCATTGAGAACACTGGGTCACAAAATACCGTATTGGTTAGGCCTGTATCCTTTTTGAGCAATACAGCTGAATCTAAGCTCTCAGTTATAACGCAATATATTTAACCCATTACTGTGATATCGGGTGCTATTTTTGCTTACTACTAGTGCACACACAACTGAGCTTTATGAGATTCTAAACACTTAACCTGACTACTATACAAGTATATATTCTGGTTATTATTTTCTCAACACACCATCCTAGGGTCCATAATTTACTGTGTAAAGTTAACCTGCACATTATTAATAATCAAAGGAATCTTACAGCATTTGCCCATATCAGATATCCTTGAGAGTATTATTTGCAGAGATTACTGCAATACCATTATTTCTGTTTCCCTCGCTATATGTTGGACTTTTCTAATTAAAGATACGAGTTTGAGCTATTTTTAATCAGTGTATGTGTGAATGTTTGTCTGAGTCCTGCTGGACTTTATTATTGTCTCCTAATAAAGATTTTTCAGTATGAATGGTTTTCTGAGACAATTTTAACTACATTAAAACCTCTTACTGGGTATTTGGGGTTCCATTTACCCCCTGACACAGAGCATTGTTCTCCCATACAATTTTACCACTTTGTGTTGATAATTTAAATCAGTGGGTTCTCTCAAGATATTTATTTAGAGTCAGACAGGCCTAGCCCTTTTCTTGCAAGATCTCTCTTTGTCTTTGCAATTAATGGTACATACACAATAGCTATTAAATAGTTAATAACTATTTAAAAGCTACCTAGTTAAAATAATTACAAAATTACCTGTAAAATAAATCCTAACCTAAGTTACAATTAAACCTAACACTACACTATCAATAAATTAATTAAATAAAATACCTAAATGATCTACAATTAAACCTAACAGGGGCTTAGTGTTAGGTTTATTTAAGGGGGGTTTGGGTTAGATTAGGGGTATGTGGGTGGTGGGTTGTAATGTTGGGGGGGTATTGTATGTTTTTTTTTCAGGCAAAAGAGCAGAATTCTTTGGGGCATGCCCCGCAAAAGGCCCTTTTAAGGACTGGTAAGGTAAAAGAGCTTTTTTCTATTTTTATTTTAGAATAGGGTAGGGCATTTTTTTTATTTTGGGGGGCTTTGTTATTTTATTAGGGGGCTTAGGGTAGGTGTAATTAGCTTAAAATTGTTGTAATCTTTTTCTAATGTTTGTAAATTATTTTTTTATTTTTTGTAACTTAGTTCTTTTTTTATTTTTTGTACTTTAGTTAGTGTATTTATTTGTATTTAATTGTAGGTATTTGTATGTAATTATTTATTGATAGTGTAGTGTTAGGTTTAATTGTAGATAATTGTAGGTATTTTATTTAATTCATTTATTGATAGTGTAGTGTTAGGTTAAATTGTAACTTAGGTTAGGATTTATTTTACAGGTAATTTTGTAATTATTTTAACTAGGTAGCTATTAAATAGTTATTAACTATTTAATAGCTATTGTACCTGGTTAAAATAAATACAAAGTTGCCTGTAAAATAAATATAAATCCTAAAATAGCTACAATATAATTATAATTGATATTATAGCTATATTAGGGTTTATTTTACAGGTAAGTATTTAGCTTTAAATAGGAATACTTTAGTTAATAAGAGTTAATTTATTTCGTTAGATTTAAATTATATTTAAGTTAGGGGGGTGTTAGTGTTAGGGTTAGACTTAGCTTTAGGGGTTAATAAAATTATTAGAGTAGCGGTCAGGTCCGGTCGGCATATTAGGGGTTAATACTTGAAGTTAGGTGTCGGTGATGTTAGGGAGGGCAGATTAGGGGTTAATACTATTTATTATAGGGTTATTGAGGCGGGAGTGAGGCGGATTAGGGGTTAATAACTTTATTATAGTAGCGGTGAGGTCCGATCGGCAGATTAGAGGTTAATAAGTGTAGGTAGGTGGCGGCAACGTTGGGGGAGGCAGATTAGGGGTTAATAAATAAAATATAGGGGTCGGCGGTGTTAGGGGCAGCAGATTAGGGGTTAAAAAAATATGCAGGGGTCAGCGATAGCGGGGGCGGCAGATAGAGTTAGGGTGTTAGGTCCAGACTTAGGAAGTGTTTCCCCATAGGAAACAATGGGGCTGTGTTAGGAGCTGAACGCTGCTTTTTTGCAGGTGTTAGGTTTTTTTTCAGCTCAAACAGCCCCATTCTTTCCTATGGGGAAATCGTGCACGAGCACGTTTTTGAAGCTGGCCGCGTCCGTAAGCACCGCTGGTATTGAGAGTTGCAGTGGCGGTAAATATGCTATACGCTCCCTTTTTGGAGCCTAACGCAGCCCTTCTGTGAACTCTAAATACCAGCGGTATTTAAAAGGTGCGGGAGAAAAAAAGCACCCGTAGCTAACGCACCCCTTTGGCCGCAGAACTCTAAATCTAGCGGTAAGGTAATTAAAAAAATAAAGTAAACAAAACAAAAATCCGAATTTTGTAAAGAATGTGTATTCGTCCGAAAACAAATGCACATCTCTAGTATACAGTACATGTGTGTAGGATGTGTTATTTATACATATTATACCTTTAAAATTGTTCATTATAAGTGTTTTTCTAACTTTATTATAAATGGGATATTAATAGGTCATACAAATAGTGGGCATTCAAGTTTTTCTCACACTGTAAAAAGGTTTTAAAATGGTGCCATTTCTACTATTGAAACCAATAAGCTGCTTCATTCTTGTAAAACTGTAAGTTTTCCATTTCCTTTCTGGGATTGCAGTATCAGGACAGTTTTGCGAAAATGAAAAGGCTCATTGGTTTCAATAGTAGAAATGATGTCATTTTAGAAATACATTTTACAGTGCTCCTAAGATGTGTCCTTAAGGGGACATTCCGATCAAAATCTAATTGCACATAGATTAATTACATATTTGAATATAAACATATCTGCAATGTACATTTATTGGCAAGAATGCTTCCAGTAAAAGTTTTCACTGTTTTAGTGTTAACATGTTTCTCTGCACATGCATGTGAAGCATAGCTAGATATTCTCAGTGCACCAGCATTTTAAATGCTGCTGCTGCTCAGAGCACAAGTGGGGCTTTTACCATGTCAGATATTATCAAATTGAGTCATTACCAGATGGTACAAGCACCTTAGTTTCTCTGAGCAAGTGCTGTATTTAAAATGCTGGTGCACGTTGCATACTTAAATACACATTTGAAACAGCTATAACTTTTATTAGAAGCATGTTTGCTAATAAATGTATATTACTAAAATGCTCATATTCAAAACTGAAATGCATCCATGGGGATTCCAATTTTGGCTGGAATATCCCTTTAAACAATAAATAAATAACTCTGAAGACTTGCGCCTAGATTTAGAGTTTTGCGGCCAAAGGGGTGCGTTAGCTACGCGTGCTTTTTTCCCCCCGCACCTTTTAAATACCGCTGGTATTTAGAGTTCACAGAATGGCTTGGTTTTAAGTGCGTTAGGCTCCAAAAAGGGAGCGTAGAGCATTATTTAACGCCACTGAAACTCTCGATACCAGCGGTGCTTATGGACGCGGCCAGCCTCAAAAACGTGCTCGTGCACGATTCCCCCATAGGAAACAATGGGGCTGTTTGAGCTGAAAAAAAACCTAACACCTGCAAAAAAGCTGCGTTCAGCTCCTAACGCAGCCCCATTGTTTCCTATGGGGAAACACTTCCTACATCTGCACCTAACACTCTAACATGTACCCCGAGTCTAAACACCCCTAACCTTACACTTATTAACCCCTAATCTGCCGCCCCTGCTATCGCTGACCCCTGCATATTATTATTAACCCCTAATCTGTCGCTCCTTACAACCCTGCCACCTACATTATCCCTATGTACCCCTAATCTGCTGCCCCTAACATCGCCGACCCATTTATTATATTTATTAACCCCTAATCTGCCGCCCCCAACGTCGCCTCCGCCTAATTACACTTATTAACCCCTAATCTGCCGACCGGACCGCGCCGCTATTATAATAAAGTAATTAATCCCTAATCCGCCTCACTCCCGCCTCAATAACCCTATAATAAATAGTATTAACCCCTAATCTGCCCTCCCTAACATCGCCGACACCTACTCTAATAAATTTTTTAACCCCTAAAGCTAATTCTAACCCTAACCCTAACACCCCCCTAAATTAAATATAATTTTATTCTAACGAAATAAATTAACTCTTATTAAATAACTTATTCCTATTTAAAGCTAAATACTTACCTGTAAAATAAACCCTAATATAGCTACAATATAAATTATAATTATATTGTAGCTATTTTAGGATGAATATTTATTTTACAGGCAACTTTGTATTTATTTTAACCAGGTACAATAGCTATTAAATAGTTAAGAACTATTTAATAGTTACCTAGTTAAAATAATTACAATATTACCTGTAAAATAAATCCTAACCTAAATTACAATTAAACCTAACACTACACTATCAATAAATTAATTAAATAAAATACCTACAATTATCTACAATTAAACCTAACACTACACTATCAATAAATTAATTAAATACAATTCCTACAAATAAATACAATGAAACTAACTAAAGTACAAAAAATAAAAAAGAACTAAGTTACAAAAAATAAAAAAATATTTACAAACATTAGAAATAAATTACAACAATTTTAAACTAATTACACCTACTCTAAGCCCCCTAATAAAATAACAAAGACCCCCAAAATAAAAAAATGCCCTACCCTATTCTAAATTACAAAAGTTCAAAGCTCTTTTACCTTACCAGCCCTTTAAAGGGCCCTTTGCGGGGCATGCCCCAAAGAATTCAGCTCTTTTGCCTGTAAAAAAAAAAATACAATACCCCCCCCCAACATTACAACCCACCACCCACATACCCCTAATCTAACCCAAACCCCCCTTAAATAAACCTAACACTAAGCCCCTGAAGATTTTCCTACCTTGTGTTCACCTCACCGGGTTCAATGATCAGTCCAGAAGAGGGTCCGAAGTCTTGATCCAAGCCCAAGCGGGGGGCTGAAGAGTGACGTCCATCCTCGGGCTGAAGTCTGGATCCAAGCGGCGGCTGAAGAAATCCATCATCGGGATGAAGTCGGAAGTCCATCATCGGGATGAAGTCTTCTATCAAGCCGCATCTTCAATCTTCTTTCTTCCGGAGCGTTAGGAGCCTCTAACGCTGGTTTTGACGGCTACCGCCCAACTCTAAATCTAGGCCAAAGAAAAGGAAGGAAACAATTGAGCACTGGGGCAGGAAAAATAATGGGATATTGCAGTAAAAAAAGGATTATTTTTCCAACATAAAGTTTACCAAGCTTTGCAATAATGTAATTTCTGAGATGATGTAATAGAACAACTTTCAGCAATACTTTAGCAGTTGTAAATGTAATTATGAAAATCAGCCATAAAAAGAAGTTTACATTGTTGTGAATATGATCTGACTTTGATTTGATATGAAGTGTAGCCACCGTATACATAGTTATTAAAATGTTGCATAAATTAGTTGCATAAATTAGTCTGCTAAAGAAGCATGACTATTTTATATAGATGGCTATGACGTTAAAAGTTTGTTACCTGCTAGTGTCTATTGTAAAAATAAAAAAGTGAACAAATTCTGTCTAAACAAAATTACCCTTTAGTTGTTAGGAATGTCTCATGATTTGGCAAAGAAATCTCTTCCTTTTTAACATATCCTGGTTATAATTTCTTATAATAATTGTTGCCATGCTTTAAAACTTCTTTATGATCCTATTATAAATAACAAGCAGTGAGTGACGGTTTAAACTTAATTACTGTAAACAATCACCAGCCTTCCGTAACTTTTATTACTTTTCCAATTTTAATGCCAAGTTGGTTTAATACTTCCTCCTATTGTGTGTATAAAAGGTCTGCTTTCTTCTCCATTTTATCATCCAAACAGCAAAGAAGCTTCAGCTATCTCATCTGATTATTGGTACAAGGTAAGAACATACCATTAGGAGAGATTAACTAAGCAAGGGCTGGGTCTACATCATAAATGTAAATGAGTGAGTGAAGGTTGTGACAAAGGTAAACATTTAGGGCCTGATATTTAAAGCCTCCCCGCTTGACTAGGACGTCACATTTTTTTTAGAAACAAAAATTTTATATTGAGACATGATTTTGTGGGATTTCTCTCCATGCCAGTGAGGTTTTGTATGTTAGAACCTTAGAGAGGATGATGGCACATGAGAGGGTCTTGGTTTTTATATTACCCAACTCCTCTCCACATATTTACCTCTCTCCCTGCCATAACAAGAGATTAGGATAAATCTCATACATTTTTGGTTGTTGACATCTTTGATAATTGAGGCTGCACAATAATGTATGTGGGTGCTAAACTAGATCTGTCTAAATTATAGTGAATTATGACAACATGTACCAGATTTAGAACATCAAAGTAGTCCTGAATTAGTTATTAGTAAAAATTGTAATTCATACATAGCTCATCCAGATTGTGAGGATAAGATTTGACAATGTCAATTTATTTGAACCAGACGTCAGGTTTGTCAATCAGTCTAACCACATAGGAAAATGGTTTGAAATTACAGAAACTGTCAAATATCCAAAGGCTATATACAAGGCCAGAAAAGTGTAAATAAAAAATAAAAAAAAACAAAAAACAAAAAGTAATAGGTAGTAGAAAATGAGATTCCCAAATGTTTACCTCCTAGACCTTGATATTATGGTCAAAATTTTCTAGCTCCAAAATATATTGATTAGAGCCACTGTGCAAATTCCATCAATATTGCCACATTGCCACAAACAAAATCCATTGTTTGTAGAAACTAGGAACAAAATGTGCAGCATTTTGATACAGAACACAAAAATGATGTTGCTTTTGCACTGTACGTCTAAACAAAACAACATTTTTTTTATTGCATCCAAAGGTGCATGGGGGTTTGTATTGGTGTCCTGCTAACACAGTGCCACAAGCAAAAGGGACTTTAAAATCAAAATTAGATCCACCATAAAAAGGGATAATTATACCTAGTTAAAAGTGATTAAATTTACTTTCATTATTTATTTTGCACACTTTCAAAAATTAAACTTAGCTCTTTGTCATTTTTCCTTTGCCCCAGAGTGCCTTTCTGTAGAATACTGAACTGTAACCCAGCAACATGATTATTGATCAGTGCAGGGTGATTTATCTCCTCCACCTAGAACTGCTGCTTCTTAGTTTACAGAAAGCAGGCTCATATGACATTTAAATGTTTTTTCCCATTTGTCTGAGTTTGAAGAACAAACAACAATTCTGTCATGTGTGAAATAAAGAGTGTTAATGTTAAGTATCTAATGGATGTCACCTAAAAAGACTACTTTTTCAACAAAACACTTACCATCCGAAGTAATATCCAAACACAAGATTGCAACCTTTCATCTCCATCCCCGGTCACCCCCTCCACCACTCTCGGCACCTTCCCCCCAACCACTGAGAATGAAGTAAGTTCCCTATTGTCTTACACCTTACTACCTGCCCACTTGACTAAATCTCTTCACATCTAATACCTTCTTTGTCTTTTACCCTCAATCCAGCTCTTACTCACATATTCAACCTATCCCTTGCTACCGATTCATTCCCATCTTCCTTTAAACACGCAAAGTTCACCCCCATCCTCAAAAAACCCTCCCTCGATCCCAATTCTCCTGCAAACCACCACAGCTTCCGCTAGCTTCAAAAGACCTGGAAAAACTAATTTTCGATCACCTAACCCACTTCCTGTTCTCCAACTCATTGCCTGACCCCCTGCAATCTGGCTTCCATCCCCAACACTCAACTGAGACTTCCCTCACCAAGGTTACTAACAATCTTCTTTCTGCTAAAAACAACGGCCACTTCTTTATACTTATCTTGCTCAACCTGTCTGCTGCCTTTGACACCGTTGACCATCCATTTCTCCTACGGACACTCAGCTCCCTTAGGCTCTATGACACTGCCCTCTCCTGGATCCACTCTTATCTCTATAATGGGTCCTTTTCTGTCTCATTTGATGATGACTCCTCCGCTTCACTGTCTCTGTCTGTTGGTGTACATCAAGGCTCTATTCTGGGTCCTTTACTCTTCTCTATTTATACTTCCTCACTGGATAAACATATCAGTAGCTATGGCTTCAACTATCACCTCTATGGGGATGATACTCAAATCTACCTATCCACCCCTGTACTCTCTTTTTCTGTCTTTCTCACATCAGCGACTGCTTAACTGGCGTTTCTTCCTGGATGGCCTCTCACCACCTAAAAATCAACATGTCCAAGACTGAGCTCCTTCTAATCTCGCCCTCTAATTCTACTCCAGTTTCTAACTTTTCCATCACTGTTTGCGACACCACTATCTCCCCATCACCCCAAGTCCGCTGTCTAGGAGTTACACTTGACTCCAATCTGTCCTTCATACCTCACATTCAATTGCTCTCTTCATCCTGTCGCAACCACATAAACAATATCTACAAAATTCATCCATTTCTGAATGCTGAAACGAAAAAACAGCTAATCCACTCCCTATTAATTTCCCGACTTGACTAATGTAATAACCTACTAGCTGGCCTTCTTCTCTCCCACCTCTCCCCCTTCAACCTATCCTAAATGCCTCTGCTAGACTAATCCACCTCTCCCAATGCTCTGTATCTGCTGCACCTCTCTGCGAGTCCGTTCACTGATTCCCCATTCACAGCAGAATTAAATTCAAAATTCTCACCCTGACCTACAAAGCCCTTACTAATGCAGCCCCTCTCCTACCTATCCTCACTCATCAACAAATATACCCCAGCCCGCCCCCTAGGATCCAACAATTACCTGCTCCTTGCATCTTCTACCATCACCTCCTCCCATGCTAGACTACAGGACTTCTTTCGTGCAGCACCGACCCACTGGAACGCACTTCCTCGAGCTGTAAGACTTTCCCCTAACCTCTACTATTTTAATAGCTCCCTAAATACCTTTTTGTTCAGGGAAGCCTATTACCAAATCAGTAACAAATTAATTACACTTGCCTAATAGTTGCCCTCTTCTAATAACACACTAACATCATTATCACCTTTGCAGTCCCACCTCCTTTTTCTCACCCTCCTACCTATCTAGATTGTAAGTTTCCACGGGAACAGGGCCCTCAATTCCCCCTTGATTTGTTTGTTTAATTTTGTCTGGTGTCTTATATTTTACTGCACTGTACTTTTATCTTTGTACCCATGGACAGCATTGCGAAATCTGTTGGTGCTTTATAAATTAATAATAATAATAATAATAATAATAATAAACAGTAAAAATATTTTTAAGCAAAAGCAATGAAGCGGCTCTGATATTGAGAAAGGCTTATAACTTAACCAACCCAATAACTTAATTCAGGAATCTAGGACTTAAAGGGACAGTCTACTCTAGAATGTTCTTGTTTAAAAAGATAGATAATCCCTTTATTACCCATTCCCCTGTTTTGCATAACTAACATGGTGATATTAATACACTTTTTACCTCTGTGATTACCTGGTATCTAAGCTTTTGCAGACTGCCCCCTTATTTCAGTTGTTTTGTCAGACTTGCATTTAGCCAATCAGTGGCCTCTCACTTGTAAATTCAGGGCATGGTCACAGTGTTTTTTGTATCAAACACATGAAATTGCGCCTCTAGCTGTGAAAAACTGCCAATTGCATTTAAATAAGGGTTGGCCTTCAAGGTTTTAGAAATTAGCATATGAGCCTGCAAAGGTTTAGCTTTCAATAAAGAATACTAAGAGAACAAAGCAAATTTGATGATAAAAGTGAATTGGAAAGTTGTTTAAAATTGCATTCCCTATCTAAATCATGAAAGTTTAATTTTGACTAGGCTGTCCCTTTAACATTAATATTAAAATAATTTGAAGACTATTTTTATGTTTATTCAACACATTTTTACATACATTTTTCCTTTTTTTACTGTTGATATATTTATTCTGACATGTTTTTCTCAAAGCCTATTTCTTCATTTTTGCATGAGCATTATTTTTTCCTTTTACATTTGGTTGATATTTTTTTCATACCCAGTAGGTTCACAGAAAAATGTGGAAGATACTGAGTTTGGTTTTTGTTTTCGGATTATTTCATCCATTTGCTAATGCTGAGTGTGATGACTGCGCATTGTATGAAAGTAAGTATTGCTTTTATGTGATGTATTTGTGCACAATGACACAGCAATAACTACATTTGTCTGAGAATGTAAATGTCAGCATTAATAAAAATGTCAATGATTTAATTTTCTCTTTTATTTAAAAAAATAAAATAATAATCATAACAATCTGATTTGTGTTATGCAATGTTTTATATCTAATGTCTTTAGTAGTTATGATGTTAAATTAAGTGCTTTGATTAACTATTATATTACATTTGAATCTTTCTACAATCAGACTATTCTCTTGTTTTTTGTTTTTATTTAAATTTAACCATATTCTCTTTACTAATGACTGTAGACGTTTGGCTCAATGTATTAAGCAGTAGATGCTGCTTTTTGAGTCTGTTACGGGTGAATTAGATGACCGGATACCAATTATCACCACTAAAGCATTGCGCTTGACACAAGATCTTGGAGAACAGAATCAGAGCACACCAATGAAGTGTAACACTGTTCTATTTATTAACCGCCTACAATGCAGTTATATAGGATACATCACATCAATGTAAATTACACAGAGGGTCTTCATACACGGCCCTTATTACAAGTTAGTTAGTGTAAGACTTAAATAATTTAACAGACATAGGCCTCTCGTTATGAACCTGTCTACTTACCTGCATTCGCCGGCCCAATACGCTCGCCTAAGCTCACCTAACATCGCCACCACGGGCCTGAATACGTTCGCCAAATTTATCAAGAAAGCTGTCAAAAAGCCGCGCACCAAGTACGGTGCGATGAGCAGCGGACTGTTGTTAACTAGCAGTCATCGATCTTGCTGCTCATCGGCTTATTCGCAGCTTCCTTGCTACCCTGTCACTAAGCACCCACACTATACTATACTGTTTTACCCCCTAAACCGCCACTCCCGGAGCCCCCCGTACCTAAATAAACTTATTAACCCCTAAACTGCCGCTCCTGGACCACGCTGCCACTATAATAAATATATGAACCCCTAAACAGCCGCTCCCAGACCCCGCCGCCACCTACATTATACCTATTAACCCCTAATCTTCCGCCCCCTATACCGCCGCCACCTATATAAAGTTATTAACCCCTATCCTGCCGATCCCGGACCCCGGTGCAAATAAATTAATTGTTTAACCCCTAAACCGCCGCACCCGGAGCCCACCGCCACCTACATTACATTTATTAACCCCTATCCTGCCCCCCCTACACCGCCGCCACCTACAGTACATTGATTAACCCCTAATCTACCCCCTACACCGCCACTACTATATTAAATGAATTAACCCCTAAACCTAAGTCTAACCCTAACCCTAACACCCCCTAACTTAAATATTATTTAAATTAATCTAAATAAATATTCCTATAATTAAATAAATTAATCCTATTTAAAACTAAATACTTACCTATAAAATAAACCCTAAGATAGCTACAATATAATTAATAATTACATTGTAGCTATTTTAGGGTTTATTTTTATTTTACAGGCAACTTTGTATTTTTTTTAACTAGGTACAATAGCTATTAAATAGTTATTAACTATTTAATAGCTACCTAGCTAAAAATAAATACAAAATGACCTGTAAAATAAATCCTAACCTAAGTTACAATTACACCTAACACTACACTATCATTAAATAAATTAAATAAATTAACTATAATTACCTAACATTAAATAAAATTAACTAAAAATAACTAAAGTACAAAAAAAACCCCTCTAAATTACAGAAGATAAAAACAATTACATGAAGTTTAAACTAATTACACCTAATCTAAGCCCCCTAATAAAATAAAAAAGACCCCCAAAATAATAAAATTTCCTACCCTAAACTAAATTACAAATAGCCCTTAAAAGGGCCTTTTGCGGGGTAATCAGCTCTTTTACCTGTAAAACAAAGAAATACAACCCCCCCAACATTAAAACCCACCACCCACACACCCAACCCTACTCTAAAACCCACCCAAACCCCCTTAAAAAAACCTAACACTGCCCCCTTGAAGATAACCCTACCTTGAGACGTCTTCACCCAGCCGGGCACAAGTCTTCATCCGATCCGGCCAGAAATCTTCCTCAAATCTGGGCAGAAGAGGTCCTCCAAGCGGCAGAAGTCTTTATCCAAGCAGCATCTTCTATCTTCAATCAACCGGAGCGGAGCAGGTCCATCTTCAATCCAGCCGACGCGGAGCCATCCTCTTTAAATGCCGTCCTAACACTGAATGAAGGTTCCTTTAAATGACGTCATCCAAGATGGCGTCCCTTGAATTCTGATTGGCTGATAGGATTCTATCAGCCAATCGGAATTAAGGTAGGAAAAATCCGATTGGCTGATGTAATCAGCCAATTGGATTGAAGTTCAATCCAATTGGCTGATCCAATCAGCCAATAGGATTGACCTCACAATCTGTTGGCTGTTCCAATCAGCCAATAGAATGCAAGGTCAATCCGATTGGCTGATTACATCAGTCAATCGGATTTTTCCTACCTTAATTCCGATTGGCTGATAGAATCCTATCAGCCAATCGGAATTCAAGGGACACCATCTTGGATGACGTCATTTAAAGGAACCTTCAGTCAGTGTTAGGACGGCGTTTGAAGAGGATGGCTCCGCATCGGCTGGATTGAAGATGGACCCGCTACGCTCCGGTTGATTGAAGATAGAAGATGCCGCTTGGATAAAGACTTCTGCTGCTTGGAGGACCTCTTCTGCCCAGATTCGAGGAAGATTTCTGGCCGGATCGGATGAAGACTTGTGCCCGGCTGGGTGAAGACGTCTCAAGGTAGGGTGATCTTCAAGGGGGTAGTGTTAGGTTTTTTTTAAGGGGGGTTTGGGTGGGTTTTAGAGTAGGGTTGGGTGTGTGGGTGGTGGATTTTAATGTTGGGGGGGTTGTATTTCTTTTTTTTACAGGTAAAAGAGCTGATTACTTTGGGGCAATGCCTTTAGGGTAGGGAATTTTATTATTTTGGGGGTCTTTTTTATTTTATTAGGGGGCTTAGATTAGGTGTAATTAGTTTAAACTTCTTGTAATTTTTTTATTTTCTGTAATTGTTTTTTTGTACTTTAGTTATTTTTAGTTAATTTTATTTAATGTTAGGTAATTGTAGTTAATTAATTTAATTTATTTAATGATAGTGTAGTGTTAGGTGCAAATGTAACTTAGGTTAGGATTTATTTTACAGGTAACTTTGTATTTATTTTAGCTATGTAGCTATTAATTAGTTAATAACTTTATAATAGCTATTGTACCTAGTTAAAATAAATACAAAGTTGCCTGTAAAATAAAAATAAACCCTAAAAAAGTTACAATGTAACTATTAGTTATATTGTAGCTATCTTAGGGTTTATTTTATAGGTAAGTATTTAGTTTTAAATAGGATTAATTTATTAGGAATATTTATTTAGATTAATTTAAATAATATTTAAGTTAGGGGGTGTTAGGGTTAGACTTAGGTTTAGGGGTTAATTCATTTAATATAGTAGTGGCGGTGTAGGGGGTAGATTAGGGGTTAATCAGTGTACTGTAGGTGGCGGCGGTGTAGGGGGGGCAGGATAGGGGTTAATATATGTTATGTAGGTGGCGGCGGGCTCCGGGTGCGGTGGTTTAGGGGTTAAACAATTAATTTATTTGCACCGGGGTCCGGGATCGGCAGGATAGGGTATAATAACTTTACTTTATGTAGGTGGCGGCGGTATAGGGAGCGGCAGATTAGGGGTTAATAGGTATAATGTAGGTGGCGGCGGGGTCCGGGAGCGGCAGTTTAGAGGTTAATAAGTATAAAGTAGGTGGCGGCGGTGTAGGGGGGACAGATTAGGGGTGTTTAGACTCGGGGTACATGTTAGGTGCAGACACTTCCCATAGGAATCAATGGGATATCGAGCAGCAGCGAACATGAGCTCTCGCTGCTGTCAGACTCCCATTGATTCCTATGGGATCCGCCTCCTCCAGGGCGGCAGATTGAACACCAGGTATGCTGGGCCGGAATAGTGGCGAGTGTACCTGGTTGTTCTTTGCTAACTTCCAAAAGTAGTCAGATTGTGCCAAACTTGCGTTCGGAACATCTGGAGTGACGTAACCATCGATCTGTGTTGGACTGAGACCGGCGGATCGTATGTTACGTCACTATATTCTACTTTTGCCGGTCTGTAGGGCTTGCATGGTTACCTTAGTAATGATGTTACTCCCCAACGAACAGATGTCATATATCAAAATACACAAAAAACCTAACAGTTCAATATAAGTACAGCAGTTCAATGTTAGTTCATAATGGATTCTTAGATACAAGATGGCAGCACTTTGGTTACATATTCTAACAGAGTCCCTGAGAGGCATGCTTGCACATCTATGTCACCTCTAAGGTAGCAGGGAAAAATACCCTGAACATATTAGTTCATGGTGATTGACAGATAGCGCAACAGTATGATGCAGAGTTACACAAGCAAGTGCTTCTGCAATGTTACATCTGGGCAGCTAACATACAACGTCCACTTCCAGTTCACTTCAAAGACTGGTGGACAGATTCTCAAATCAGGAAACTTGCCCATCCGCTGTTTCATATATGGCTTATAGGTACAATCTACAAAGTGAAATGTCCTCACAAATTAGCTCTAAAAGCAAAAAATATTCCCCACAGATTTATTCACACTTAAATTATTAAAAATATGAAATAAGAATAATGGGGTTACCTGCCTGTGACTCTGGGGACAGCACAGCTTCCTGTGAGTGCCAGTGGCACCCAGGGCTGAGCATGTTGCAGGGTCATGGGATGTGTACCCGGTCCGGTATGAGAGTGCAGTTCTCTTCCTTGTTTTGTATATGTCTAGGGTGATTACATATGCCTGTGCACCCTTCCCTTGTTCCCAGTTTGTTTGGATTTGAAAGCTTGCATTGTGTGGCTGTTTTAGGGTCCCAGGTATTGGAAAGGACCTTGACGAGGTACCTGGGCTTGTCCAATTTGGCCAGATGGGTAACTAACCTTTCCATTTTTGCTTTAAATCTTAGCTGGGTTTTCTCTGTGTGTTGTATTAATTTGTTTTGTAATTTTCCCTATGGTTCTTGCACCCAGACCTGGCTGGGGTTAACTGCCTGTGACTCTGGGGACAGCACAGCTTCCTGTGAGTGCCAGTGGCTGAGCATGTTGCAGGGTCATGGGATGTGTACCCGGTCCAGTATGAGAGTGCAGTTCTCTTCCGTGTTTTGTATATATATATATATATATATATATATATATATATATATTCCATCAAAGGTATGCACTCATTCCAATATTAAATATTCAGTGCCCAGGTGACTCCTCAATGTGTAAGATAAAAATTAATATGTGAAAGAGGGCACTCACAGGACTTTACAAAAAAGAATATTTTATTTCATATCGTATAGAAGTCGACGTTTCGGCTCACATGTCAAGCCTTCCTCAAGACAATCTATAAAATAAATAATTACACAAGTCAATCTACAATGTTGCATACTTCAACATATGTAGACAAAATACATCATAAAAAACAACAATTTAACAATCGCCAAATCCCCAGTTATCCCCATATAAACCTAAACCACCAAGTGATAAAAAAACTTCTTATTCAGAATATTTATAACTCTTAATATAAGTTAAAACAGCTTAATACCGTAACAGCAGCAAAAATGTTATTCACAAAACCATTTAGGAAATCCATATGATTTTAATTTTTTAATAATTAATTTTCTGTTTCTTAATTGTTACCCTGCAATGTTAAAGTGCTAGACAGGTAAAATTACCTACAACTGAAGTGGCATACATGATAAAGGATTACAGAGCTTGCAATTAGTAACACAAATATACTAAATGCGACCATGACAGATAGCCCTCTCATGTCCGAGTATGTTAAAATATAAATTTAACAAAGTATGCAACGGCAGGTGTAAATAGTTAACAAAACAACTCAAAAAGGGATAAGTATGCATGGTGACAAGAACACACAGGGGAGCGCATAAAAACTATGAAGCAAAAACGCAAATTCACATACCTTTTTTTGTTAATCAGCACAAGGTGTAACGCTGTTCTTCCTGAAAAGTCTTATGAGACAATACGGGGTTTCCCAATTAAAATACCCGCTTAGCTTCCCCCACGTGTCTTCAAACCCCTCCCCTTTGACCCCCTTTGTTCATAACCCAGATATACCTATCACAAACACGCAATATGTGAACCTAAATAAAACACAATTGGACCAAACAACATTTCATAGATTGTTATCCGATAGAAAACTCAAAAAAATGGAGGACCTGGAGCGCTCCAGCCTCAAAATCTCTTGGTACTTCCACATGCAAATACAACACTTCTTGTTAACACACAAGAGACCGGAAAACCTAACCAGACAACTAACTTTACTCGAAATGCTTTGCTTATTGCCTCGCACTCCAAATCATCTCATATCCATAATGTATCGCTTGCTGACATCACACAAAGAGACACCCCTGCCATTTTATACTAGAACGTGGAACAGAGAGCAAGTTCCACCTCTCACAAATAAGGAATGGCAGAAAATAACACCCAATCTAGGGAACATTTGTTTGCAATAAAACACCATTTCTTAGAAAAATCAGTGTTATTACGTCCAATAGTGGGCTGAATTTTAATACGGAAGCCACGTGGAATGTGCTTCTTTTTATAGTAGTCCGCCAAGTAGTTGGAATGAAGAGTGTAATCCACCTCTTTTCTTTTTATATTTAGTATCCTGTGATAGAGATTAAGGGGTGATTCCCCTATTTCCTCAATTGCACAGTCTCGCAATAAATTAAGTACAGATCCAGAGTACAGTGGACCACCTATTAAATTCATATTAGATTTGCTTGATATCTGTCTCACACATAATTATTTCATTTTGATAACAAGTATTATTTGCAACTCATAGGTACTGCAATGGGTTCTCCCATGGCACCTGCATATGCAAATATTTTAATGTCCTGGTACGAGGATAGGTATGTGTTTAGAGACCACAATTCTAATATTTTATTATATCGTCGCTATATCGACAATCTGTTGATCATTTGGGGTGGCAGTGCGTTAGAACTTGAAGCATGGTATAAACAGCTCAATGAAAATCTAGCTAATGTGCAGTTTAAGATGGAGTATGACTCCACCCAAATCAAATTCTTAGATTTATGCATCTATAAAGAAATTGATGGTGCAGTATGTAAGTTGAATACGAAATTGTATTCTAAACCCACAGATCGTAACACTCTGCTGAAGTTTCAAAGTTTTCACCTACCCAACTCAAGTTTGGTATTTTAAAATCTCAGTTATTACGAGTCATAAGGAACAACACTGATCCAGATGATAAACATTCTCAGTTCATCCTCATGAGGGATACGTTTTTGGCCAGGGGCTACAAATTGAATGATATAATGAAAATTTGGAACGAGATTGTACATCTTGATCAGAATTATGTAATTGCCCATAGGACTAGCAAAGAGGTAGATCCTAGAAATTTGAACTTTATCACCACTTACACTCCAGCTAGTAAGATAGTCAAAAATTAATTAATTAAAAATTGGTTTATCCTATCGCAAGATTCCACTTTACCATGCAATAAGACTAAACCTCCACGAATGGTGTATGAAAAAGGTAAAAGTCTGAGATCTCTATTAGTGCAGCATGATATCTATTGTGATCCCCACACATGGTTAACCAGCATTAAAACTGGATGCTTTAAATGTGGGAGTTGTGTCACCTGCAACACAATGTTGACGGGTGACCGGTTCTCACATCCTTATATGACTAAACAATTAGACATAGACTTAGATGTACCTTAGATTATGTGGTGTATATTATCATTTGTCCATGTGGCAAATATTTTGTTGGCAAAACCTGCCCCTCATTTCGAGAGCGTCTTGACAATCATAAGAGTGCCATTAGGTCGGCTTACAGGAATCAGGGTAGTGATCAACCAGTGGCTCGTCACTTTCTTCATCTATTGCCATGATGAGAACGATGCTAATAGATCGCATCCCTCCACTGAGAAAAGGTGGTAATAGAGATGATGAACTATTGAAAAGAGAAGTTACATGGATACATAGACTAGGCACAATGCATCCAAAAGGTCTCAATACACACTTAGATTTATCTTTATTTTATTAACAATTTAGCATTTTTTTGTTTGATGACATTGCCATTTTAGTTATATGTATGTTTTTTGTATATTTGTAATATTAAAGGTCCTTAGGGATAGCATTACATCCAGTTGTTTTAAGCTGAGGGCCTTGCCACTTTGAATAAGTTGCTACATCTTTTAGAGTATGTGGCATGTCATCGCAATGTATTTATACATGTATATTGTCTATTTTACGATCATTCATAAAATTTTTTTAGATTTTTCATGCTGGAGCTTGCTGTTCCTTTTTGGATTAATAACAGCTGTTGCGATTTGGGTAGTTTCATGTATAAGAGGTTTGTTTTTATTCTATATGATTGGTTACTCAGCATGGAAGGGTGCTTTTAATATAGGCAATTGAAGCACATTGAATTTTGTATAAACTTCATCTCATTGTTGCCTATTGTTTAATAATACATTTCCCCAGTGGTGAGCAGCGTCAGTCACTTCATTAGAATCTTTCAGAGTTTGTCCACCTCCCAGTTGGGAAATTACTATGATTACGTAGATTCTTTCTGGTCACTGGCTATGGTGACACACCTCCGTTACACCTCTTACGTATCATTACGTCACCCGCTAAGCGGGTATTTTAATCAGGAAACCCTTTATAATCTCATAAGACTTTTCAGGAAGAACAGCGTTACACGCTGTGCTGATTAACAAAAAAAGGTATGTGAATTTGCGTTTTTGCTTCATAGTTTTTATGCGCTCCCCTGTGTGTTCTTGTCACCATGCATACGCATCCCTTTTTGAGTTGGTTTGTTAACTATTTACACCTGCCATTGCATACTTTGTTAAATTTATATTTTAACATACTCGAACATGAGATGGCTATCTGTCATGGTCACATTTCATATATTTGTGTTACTAATAGCAAGCTCTGTAATCCTTTAGTCTATCATGTATGCCACTTCAGTTAAAGGTAATTTTACCTGTCTAGTAGTGATGTCGCGAACATAAAAATTTGGGTTCGCGAACGGCGAACGCGAACTTCCACAAATGTTCGCGAATGGGCAAACCAGGCGAACCGCCATAGTCTTCAATAGGCAGGCGAATTTTAAAACCCATAGGGACTCTTTCTGGCCACAATAGTGATGGAAAAGTTGTTTCAAGGGGACTAACACCTGGACTGTGGCATGCCGGAGGGGGATCCATGGCAAAACTCCCATGGAAAATTACATAGTTAATGCAGAGTCTGGTTTTAATCCATAAAGGGCATAAATCCCCTAACATTCCTAAATTGTTTGAAATAACGTGCTTTAAAACATCAGGTATGATGTTGTATCGATCAGGTAGTGTAAGGGTTACGTCCGCTTCACAGTGCACAGTGTAGGTGACCATGCTTTGCAGACCAGGTATCAGTGGTCAGATGGACCCTTGCCCCAACACTGTGTGCCAGACATGCCATTACTTCCTTTTGCACAATCGAGTACAGGTTGGGGATTGCCTTTTGTGCAAAGAAATTGCGGCCGTGTACCTTCCACTGCGGTGTCCCAATAGCTACAAATTTTTGGAACGCCTCAGACTCAACCAGCTTGTATGGTAAAAGCTGGCAGGCTAAGAGTTCAGACAAGCCAGCTGTCAGATGCCGGGCAAGGGGGTGACTTTGTGACATTGGCTTCTTACGCTCAAACATGTCCTTGTCAGACACCTGACTGTGGGAAGATGAGCAGGAACTGCTCAAGGCGAGAGACGGAGTGGCGGATGGTTGAGAGGGGGCAAGGAGGACAGCAGTGGTTGACGTGGCTGAAGATGCTGGACCAGGAGGAGGATGGCGGCTTTGAGTTTGTGTGCTGCTTGTACTCATGTGTTGATCCCATAGGCGTTTGTGATGTGCGATCATGTGCCTTCGCAAAGCAGTTGTACCTAGGTGGGTGTTGGACTTCCCACAACTCAGTTTCTTTTGGCACAGGATGCAAATGGCATCGCTGTTGTCAGAGGCAGACACACAAAAAAATGCCACACTGCTGAGCTCTGCAATGACGGCATTCTGGTGGTGGCAACATAATTCGTTGATTGGCGTGCTGTATGGCTGACCCCGGGTGCCGATGCATGCTGTCTGACTGTACCACTAGCTCCTTGCGACGACCTCCCCCTGCTTCCAACTTGTCTCCTCCTTCTCTCTGTCTCCCCATCTGAACTTTCCCCCTGTTCTTCTTCTCTTCTAGCTGGCACCCACGTGACTTCCACGGATGCATCGTCATCATCAACCGCTTCACTTGTATCTGACAACTCAGCAAAGGAAGCAGCAGCGGGTACAACATCATCATCATCACACCGTACATCCATGTGTGTAATGCTGCCTGACTGAGACATATCCCTGTTATCTACAACCTCTGGCAATAATGGTTGCGCATCACTCATTTCTTCCAACTGATGTGTAAATAACTCCTCTGACAGATCAAGTGAAGCGGCTGTGGTGCTAGTGTTGGTGGTGGCGGCAGGCGGGCGAGTGGTAACTTGAGAGGTGCCCGAAGCTAAGCTGGAGGAGGATGGTGCGTCAAGGTTCCGAGCGGAAGCTGTAGAAGATTGGGTGTCCTGTGTTAGCCAGTCAACTATGTCCTCAGAACTTTTCGAGTTCAGGGTACGTGGCCTCTGAACACTGGGCATTATTCTAGGGCCAAAGGGAATCACAGCACCACGACCACGACGGCCCCTGCGGGGTGGCCTGCCTCTGCCCGTCATTTTTTTTTCCGATTAGTGGTACTATGCGTGCAAGCTACTGTGACAACAGATATGAGTGGCACTGTGCACTGGCAGAAGTTGGAAGAGTAGACACTGTAGGCCTGACACACATGCTTGCAGACAACTAACTGCTATTCAATCTATTACAGTCAAAATTGTATTTTTTTTTTTAAATGTACACTACTGTTACACCAGATATGAGTTGCACTGATGTGACACTGTGCCCTGGCAGGCCCTGAAACGCACACACGTGAAGGAAACTGACTGCTATTATTTCACAGTCAAATTTCTAGGGTTTTTTTTAACCCCTTAAGGACCAAGGCCATTTTTCAATTTCTTTCCCTTAAGGACCAGGGCTATTTTTAAATTTCTACAGTGTTTGTGTTTAGCTGTAATTTTCCTCTTACTCATTTACTGTACCCACACATATTATATACCATTTTTCTCGCCACTAAATGGACTTTCTAAAGATACCATTATTTTCATATCTTATAATTTATTATTAAAAATATTATAAAATATGAGGAAAAAATGGAAAAAAACACACTTTTTCTAATTTTGACCCCCAAAATCTGTTACACATCTACAACCACTGAAAAACAACCATGCTAAATAGTTTCTAAATTTTGTCCTGAGTTTATAAATACCCAATGTTAACATGTTCTTTGCTTTTTTTGCAAGTTATAGGGAAATAAATACAAGAAGCACTTTGCTATTTCAAAACCACTTTTATTCAAAATGAGCGCTAGTTACATTGGAACCCTGATATCTGTCAGGAATACCTGAATATCCCTTGACATGTAAATATTTTTTTAGAAGACATCCCAAAGTATTGATCTAGGCCCATTTTGGTATATTTCATGCCACCATTTCACCGCCAAATGCGATCAAATAAAACAATTTTTTTCACTTTTTCACAAACTTTAGGTTTCTCACAGAAATTATTTACAAACAACTTATGCAATTATGGCATAAATGGTTGTAAATGCTTTTCTGGGATCCCCTTTGTTCAGAAATAGCAGACTTTGGTTTTGGCATTGCTTTTTGGTAATTAGAAGGCTGCTAAATGCCACTGCGCACCACACGTGTTTTATGCCCAGCAGTGAAGGGGTTAATTAGGGAGCATGTAGGGAGCTTGTAGAGTTAATTTTAGCTTAAGTGTAGTGTAGTAGACAACCCAAAATATTGATCTAGGCCCATTTTAGTATATTTAATGCCACCATTTCACCGCCAAATGCGATCAAATTTAAAAAAAACTTATTTTTTTTTTGCAATTTTAGGTTTCTCACTGAAATTATTTACAAACAACTTGTGTAATTATGGCACAAATGGTTGTAAATGCTTCTCTGGGATCCCCTTTGTTCAGAAATACCAGACATATATGAGTTTGGCGTTGCTTTCTGGTAATTAGAAGGCCGCTAAATGCTGCTGCGCATCACACATGTATTATGGCTAGCAGTGAAGGGGTTAATTAGGTAGTTTGTAGGGAGCTTGCAGGGTTAATTTTAGCTTTAGTGTAGAGATCAGCCTCCCACCTGACACATCAGACCCCCTGATCCCTCTGAAACAGCTCCCTTCCCTCCCCCACCCCACAATTGTACCCGCCATCTTAAGTACTGGCAGAAAGTCTGCCAGTACTAAAATAAAAGGTTTTTAATTTTTTTTTTGCATATTTACATATGCTGTTGTGTAGCATCCCCCCTTAGCCCCCAACCTCCCTGATCCCCCCCCAAAACAGCTCCATAACCCTCCCCATCTGCCTTATTGGCGGCCATCTTGGGTACTGGCAGCTGTCTGCTATTATTTCACAGTCAAAAAAGTGTTGTTTTTTTAAAATGTACACTACTGTTACACCAGATATGAGTGGTGGCACTGGGCAAGTGGGCACAGTATACAATGTGAGCTTGACACACACGCTGGCAGGCAGGCAACTGCACATTAGATTACACAGGAAAAAAAAAAAAGCAGACTGATGTTCTAGCCCTAAAAAGGGCTTTTTGGGGTGCTGTCCTTACAGCAGAGATCAGATGAGTCCTTCAGGACTGTAGTGGACACTGAATACACTAGCCTAGCTATCGATTTCCCTATTAAATCAGCAGCAGCTACACTGTCCCTCCTCTCACTAAGAATGCAGCTTCTGAATGAATCTAAAATGGATGCTGTCCAGGAGGTGGGAGGGGAGGGTCTGGGAGGGAGGGTCTGCTGCTGATTGGCTGGAATGTGTCTGCTGACTGTGAGGTACAGGGTCAAAGTTTACTCAATGATGACGAATAGGGGGCGGACCGAACATCGCATATGTTCCCCCGCCGCGTCGAACGCGAACAAGCTTTGTTCGCCGGGAACTATTCGCCGGCGAACTATTCGGGACATCTCTACTGTCTAGCACTTTAACATTGCAGGGTAACAATTAAGAAACAGAAAATTAATTATTAAAAAATTAAAATCATATGGATTTCCTAAATGGTTTTGTGAATAACATCTTTGCTGCTCTTACGGTATTAAGCTGTTTTAATGTATATTAAGAGTTGTAAATATTCTGAATAAGAAGTTTTTTTATCCCTTTTTGTTTAGGTTTATATGGGGATAATTTGGGTTTTGGCGATTGTTAAATTGTTGTTTTTTATTATGTATTTTGTCTACATGTGTTGATGTATGTAGAGAGAGCACAGAGGGAGATAGGGGAGGGGGGGAGAAGACAGAGGGATAGAGGAGGGATAGAGAGCACAGAGGGAGAACAGAGCACAGAAGGAAAGAGAGAGAGGGAGCACAGTGGAGAAAGATAGAGCACAGAGGAAGAGAGAGGAAGGGAGAACACAGAGGGAGAGAGAGGAAGAGTGAGGTGGAGAGCACAGAGAAAGAGAGAGAGGAAAAGAGAGGGGAGAGCACAGAGAGAGAGAGAGAGAGAGAGAGAGAGAGAGAGAGAGCACGCACAAGGAGAGAAAGAGAGAGAAAGAGACACAGAGGAAGAGAGCACACAGAGAGAAGTAGAGAGAGAGCACAGTGGAGAGAGAGAGCACAGAGGGCAAGAGAGAGGGAGAGATGGGGGAGAGCACAAACAGAGAGAGCCCAGAAGAAGAGAGAGAGAGCACAGAGGGAGAGAAGAAATAAATAGAGAGAGACAGAGCACACACAGAGTGAAATAGAGAGAGAACAGTAAAGAGAGAGAGAGCACAGAGGGAGAGAGAGGAAGAAAGATGGGGTAAGCACAGAGGGAGAGAGAGCACAGAAGGAGAGAGAGCACAGAGGGAGAGAGAGAGCACAGAGGGTGGGAGAGAGATGGGGAGAGCACAAAGGGAGATAGAGAGCACAGAAGGAGACAGAGCAAAGAGGGAGAGAGAGACAGCACAGAATGTGAGAGAGCAAGGAGGGAGAGAGGACAGAAGGAGAGAGAGCAGAGAGGATGGGAGAGGGATGAGAGAGAGGGAAGAGCACAGTAGAGGTAGAGAGAAAGAGAGCACACAGTAGAGAAAAAGAGATGGCTAGAGGAAGGACAGAGAACATAGAGGGGAAACAGAGCACTAAAGGAGAGATACAGAGGGAGAGAGCACAGTTGAGAGAGAGAGCACAGAGGGATAGAGAGGAGGAGAGCACAGAGGCAGAACAGAGAGAGAGAGAGAGAGAGAGAAGAGTGAGGAATAACAGGATAGGAAGCTCTGACAGAGCTAATATTTCAGCTACTGCAACACTTTGCATGAAAGAGGACAGTCTACCTTTAAAATACATAAAAAAAATAACAGCACAGAGGGAGAGAGAGAGCACAGAAGGAGAGAGAGAGCACAGAATGAGAGAGAGAGCACAGAGAGAGAGATCACAGAGGGAGGGGGAAAGATAGACCACAGTAGAGGGAGAAAGAGGAAGAGCGAGGGGGATAGCATAGAGGGAGGGAGAGAGTAAAGAGGGAGAAAGGGATGAGAGAGAGCACAGAGGGAGAGACAGGGATAGAGGAGGGATCGAGACCACAGAGGGAGAACAGAGCAGATAGGGAGAGACAGGGATAGAGGAGGGACAAAGAGCACAGAGGAACAAAAGAGCCCCAAAGGAGAGAGAGTACAGTGGGAGGGATCACAGTTGAGAGAGAGAGCACAGAGGGAGAGAGCATAGAGGCAGAACAGAGCACTTAAGGAGACAGAGAGAGGGGGGGAGAGAGAGAACAAGGTAGGAAGCTCTTAAAGAGCACATTTATCAGCTACTGCAACACATTGTTTGAAAGAGGGCAGTCTGGCTCAAAAAAAGGCATTAAACATTTACAATAAAAATAGTAATTGCTTGCAGTGGCCAAACTATTATCTTGGGTGAGAAGAAAGGAGGATTAATTATCTCCATTTCTCCCTCCTGTTTGACCTATAGGAACAAGTGACCCCTGATAAACGCCTTCTTTAAAATTTCCCCGTAAACTGCAGGTTATATTTGGGGGTTCCTATTAACCCCCCTTCCAACAAAATACAGAGGATGTCAAAAGGTTGGTCTTGTGTTACTTTTTGGTGAACTGGGTTCATCCTTTTAGGTGAGCTTCTCTGCTCAGGTGACTTCTGCTGCTGCCAACCTGTCCTGCCCACTGGCAGTGCTACTGATATGGAGGGAGGGATGAAGTCACCAGGACACCAACAGTCACAGAGTCTGCTGCCAGACTAGGAGGTGTAGATGTTCGTCTCTAGCTTGCTCCCCTCTCACTTGCTGGACTTCATGCTGAGGCAGTGGCACAGTCAGTCTCCCTCCCTTGACATCAAGTTCTGGTTGCCAAACTGCTGCTTCCCTGACTGTCGCCTGCCTCCTATCTTCAATACTCTGCCTCCAGAATTCTCCATCTCTGCTTTAAGGAAACTCTGGAGGTCAAAAAAATACCGGAAAATAAAAAAATAAGTAACTCATGGATATGCTCCAGCGACCACCCTAATTGCGGAGCCCTAGTAACTGCGGTGCCCCTAGGTGGCCACATCGGTCACCTTACCCTAAGGCAGGCCCTGCTTATAGGCAAACCCCTGAAGTACTGACAGTGCAGTATAGCAGCATACAGCAGTTATGTAGATACATAATACGGATGGCATGGAATTAATTAAACTATGTGACAATAACATGCTCCATACCCCCTTTCAGCATGTCCCTGCAGTCTTTCCCAGCTCATTGTGGAGGGGTTGGTGAGGACTAAGCAGCCAGTGAAAATTCTCAGTACCCCAATGCCAGGATTGAGCCGTGGGCAACTGTGCTGTGTATTGGGCTGGTCTTGGGCATCGGACTGTGACCAATTAAAAACCCTTGTACAAATAAATGAGTTTATACATAAACATTAATGAGAACTCAACACTTGAAATAAATTTGAGACTACAGTTCTTTCTTCCCAGCCAGTTCACTCTGGCACTCCCGGCTCTTAAGGTACTGCTGTCATGTTGCACAATGGAAAGAGGCAGACCTGCTCACTGCTTCACCCACCTCCCCTGACTGCACATCCCTGCTCTAATGGAAGTTTATTTCATGAATTAACCACCCTTTTTGTGATGAAGTGCTTTATTATTTTTATCACAAAAAAGTACAAGGTGTATGAAAAAGGGAGCTGCTTTGCCAATATAGTGGCCTTTTGATCTTTGAGGGATGAAGGATTACAATAATGATGCATCCCCCAGCACCCTTTTAAAACCATTGATTGTATTGCTTTTTGCTATTGATCCTTTTTCCTGTTCATTAGTAATGTAATTGATTTTAATGTGTGATATCACCAGTGATATAATAGGTGATATTATAGGAATTTTCATGATTTCATTTTATGATATCATTAGTGATAAGCCACAAACAGCAGAGTCTAATGACCCAGTACTTTAAAGGGACAGTATACTATAAAATTGTGTTTCCCATAATGTGTTTACAATTACTTTTTTTTACCAGCTGCAGAGTATAAAATGTATGAGAATTGCCTTTTTAAGGTTTATTTATGTATATAACCTGGCTGATTTTGTGTTTTGAAGCCACAACCTAATAAAATGGGTTGAGCTTCGAGATATAATCAGATCTCATTACTTTATCATGTTGTGTACATATACCTGCTTCTTTATCTTATATCTGCCATAAACCAATTACCATCATTTTGAAAGGACATTGGAAAATTAAAATTGTATTACCTTAGCTCTTCTATACCCCACTGGGAGTGTAATTTCTTCTACTGGCTGTGTTTACACAGCTTGGCCTTAAGGCCAAAAACTTTCAGAATAGGTGGGGATACCACAGACTAAATAAACTATTTAAAATGCCAATATAAGGGTAATGGAAATACTTGTAAACAATTTAATACACTCCAGCAGGTTAAGTGGATTATTGGGAACAGAATAAAGTGGATAACATTTTTGAGTAAACTGTCGTTTTAAAGATATCTGCTAAGACAAGATTATATAAAAATATCTCTTAGTGCTACAAATTTCCTCCACATGATTCTGGAAAGGCAAATTTTACTGTGAGAGTTATCTCCCTAGGGGATTTTCCCTACATTTCTGTATGTGAGGAAAAAGTCAATAGGTTATTTCATAGCCCATCTGTACATCCCCCACAGAAAACTTGAACTACCTATTTGTGAACAGGAGCAGAGGAATCTGGGAAATTATATGCAAATGGTCTAAAAAATACCACACGTTTTTAGCTTCAAGTATCTATTTTAAATACAGATACCCTCATGCTAGTATAATGCTGCACTGGACAGCTTTTAAGCATAGCAGAGAATGATGAATGCAGCAACGGAAATCACGTGTACAATTGTTTTTGATGATTTCTGAATACTGCGGAATGAAACTTGGTTTAAGTCGATTAAACCAGTTTTCATTTAAATTATGATGAGTTAAAGGAAAAAAACCTCCTCCACTATGGGCTAAAATACTTAATAGGTCATTGCATAGCCTATCTCCACACCGCCCATAGAAAAGGAAGAACACATACATAAAACAACATATTGTTTAAAAAATAAACAGTTTACCAATGTAATAGAAATATGAATGAAAATGATTAATATGTGTTGTATGCCCAAAATTTAAATTAGATTGTAAAATTCTTACTTAAAGTTAGCAGGAAAACAAATCATATTTGATGTAAATGGTAAGAATCACATTACATGTACAACGTCATTTTAAAATACAAAGTCAAAATTGTACTTAAAAAAAAATCCAAAAAAGTGTACAGCCTTTGCAAGAGTGATGGACAAGGGAATTCCTTGAACATATTAAGTTCTTTCACAGGTTTAATTGTATTTGTCAGGCTCAACGTTTTGATATCTAGAACATATGGGTTATTTATGAGCCAAATTAGTTATGTGGACCTCAACTGCTGGGATAAAATGAACTAAATTTATGTTTGTAACAGGTATGATATGCGGAAGCAACATGAATTTCTGGAGGCAACTATGTTGATCCAATATATCAATAAGCTGGATTTGATGTAGTGGAAGCGTTTGTTAGTTCACCCTATTGCTGCCACCTGTGTTAGTGTAACACTGAATAAGTGCAGCAGGGGAACAAACGTACATTCCAGTTGAAATGGGGGAATAATGTATATACAGATAACTGACAATAGTATTAGAGTGTATAGCCACAGAGTATCATGTAACACCAAACAGAGTAAAACAGGAATATATATATATATATCTCAAATGCCTTTAAATTAACTGTATGCTGAATGAGAAAGGTGAAGTACGTAAACGAAACTCAGCTTAGATTAACAGGCAACATATCAGCACTAATATCTTTTCGAAGTTAGTAAATATAAGTTTAGAGAATTATCTGAATGGCATATCAACTAATCGTGCGTGCAGTTTATGCATTACAGTCATAGAAAGCAATAAACCAGAAGGGCTCATCTTACCAGGAGGTAAAGTATCTTGTTTGCAGCGGTGTGTGTCTTTCAGAATGCTGCAGAGCGGGCGGCTTGCCGTGAGTGATTTGGATTGCGCAGCTGGCGTGTGATGTCACCGCGATCCGGAGTTTGGACGGGTTCCAAAGAATCAGCTGGGTAATGCCGGGGAGATTTGAACAGTCCGTCAGTGCTAGGAGAGCGGAGAAAACACAAGCGGAAATGTTAGTGCGAGTGGATAATCCTAAGATCCAATATAGTTGATGATTGGAGATATGTGAACAGCGTTCACACAGGAGGTTCAGAGCTGTAGTTAGGTTACTATAATCACATAGTAGTGAACAGCGTTCACAGGAATAGGCAGACTGTAGATACGGTAATGGTCTACAATACTAAGCAATGCGGTATGGGCAGGTGGATTTTGAGAGTGTCCGGTAATCTGAGATGAACAGCATTGGCGTTAACAACCCGTTCAATTGGGTAAGGGCCAACAAATAGAGGAGAATGTTTCCTCGATGGTGTGTTCAAACTCAAGTGCTTAGTGGAGAGCCAAACTAAATCACCTGTTGCGTAAACAGGTGGAGGCATTCGTCGTCGATCATAGTACTGTTTGTGTAATTGTTTCGCTTTGGTTATTGCTGATTCTATGGGGCCTAGTTATCAAGCCATCAACCTCAAATACACTGGAATTCCACAGCGTATTTGTGGCGAGGCTGATTCACCTTATTTATCAAGCCCTAGATACCGGAAAAAATAGAATTTTGTGACGTAAGCTTCGATCCGCCGGACTCAGTCCGACACAGATCGATTCTTACGTCACTCCAAATGTTCCGCACACAAGTGCGGCACAATCTGACTACTTTTGCTAGTTATCAAAAAACTAGCAGGTACGCTCAGCACTTTTCCGGCCCAGCGTACCTGGTTTTCAAACCGCCGCCCTGGAAGCGGCGGATCCCATAGGAATCAATGGGAGTCTGACCATAGCGAAAGTTCATGTTCGCTGCTAACAGACATCTTATTGATTCCTATGGGAAGTGTGTACACCTAACACCTTAACATGTACCCCGAGTCTAAACACCCCTAATCTGTCCCCTCTACACTGCCGCAACTAAATAAAGGTATTACCCCCTAAACCGCCGCTCCCGGAGCCCACCGCAAGCTATACTAAATATGTTAACCCCTAAACCGCCACTCCCAGTGCCCACCGCAACTATGATATATGTATTAACCCCTAAACCGCTGCTCCCAGTTCCCGCCGCAACTATAATATATGTATTAACCCCTAAACCGCCACTCCCGGTGCCCGCTGCAACTATAATATATGTATTAAACCTATTAACCCCTATCCTGCCCCCCCTATACCGTCACCACCTATAATAAAGTTATTAACCCCTATCCTGATGATCCCGGACCTCGCCGCAACTAAATAAATAGTTTAACCCCTAAACCACCGCTCCCGGACCCCGCCGCAACCTATATTAAAGTTATTAACCCCTTATCTGCTCCCCCTACACCGTCGCCACCTATAATAAATGTATTAACCCCTATCCTGCCCCCCTACACCGCCGCCACTGTAATAAAATTATTAACCCCTAAACCTAAGTCTAACACTAACCCTAAAACCCCCCTAACTTAAATATTAATTAAATAAATCTAAATAATATTTCTCTTATTAAATAAATTAATCCTATTTAAAACTAAATACTTACCTATAAAATAAACCCTAAGATAGCTACAATATAAATAATAATTATATTGTAGCTATTTTAGGATTTATTTTTATTTTACAGGCATCTTTCAATTTATTTTCACTAGGTACAATAGCTATTAAATAGTTATTAACTATTTAATAGCTACCTAGCTAAAATAAAGAGAAATTTACCTGTAAAATAAAAACTAACCTAAGTTACAATTACACCTAACACTACACTATACTTAAATAAATTAATCCTATTTAAAACTAAATACTTACCTGTAAAATAAACCCTAAGATAGCTACAATATAAATAATAATTATATTGTAGCTATTTTAGGATTTATATTTATTTTACAGGTAACTTTGTATTTATTTTAGCTAGTTAGAATAGTTATTAAATAGTTATTAACTATTTAATAACTACCTAGCTAAAAGAAATACAAAATTACCTGTAAAATAAATCCTAACCTAAGTTACAATTAAACCTAACACTACACTATCATTACATTAATTAAATGAATTAGTTACAAATAACTACAATTAAATAAAATTAAATAAACTAACTAAAGTACAAAAAATAAAAAAGCTAAGTTACAAAAAATTAAAAAAAAGATGTTACAAACATTTAAAAAATATTACAACAATTTTAAGCTACTTACACCTAATCTAAGCCCCATAATAAAATAACAAAGCCCCCCAAAATAAAAAATGCCCTACCCTATTCTAAATTAAAAAGTTACCAGCTCTTTTACCTTACCAGCCCTTAAAAGGGCCTTTTGCGGGGCATGCCCCAAAGAATTATGCTCTTTTGCCTGTAAAAAAAAAATACAACCCCCCCCAACATTAAAACCCACCACCCACATACCCCTAATCTAACCCAAACCCCCCTTAAATAAACCTAACACTACCCCCATGAAGATCATCCTACCTTGAGTCGTCTTCAGCCAGCCGACCCACCAATGGAACTGAAGAGGAGATCCGGAGCGGAATAAGTCATCATCCATGTGGCGCTGAAGAAGTCTTCCATCTGATGAAGTCATCATCTAGGCGGAGCTGAAGAAGTCTTCCATCCGATAGAAGTCTTCATCCAGGCGGCGTCTTCAATCTTCATCCATCCGGAGCAGAGCGGAGCCATCTTCAGACGAGCCGACGCGGAGCCATCCTAACGACGAATGGATATTCCTTTAAGGGACGTCATCCAAGATGGCGTCCCTTCAATTCCGATTGGCTGATAGGATTCTATCAGCCAATCGGAATTAAGGTAGGAAAAATCTGATTGGCTGATTGAATCAGCCAATCAGATTGAAGTTCAATCCGATTGGCTGATCCAATCAGCCAATCAGATTGAGCTCGCATTCTATTGGCTGTTCCGATCAGCCAATAGAATGCGAGTTCAATCTGATTGGCTGATTGGATCAGCCAATCGGATTGAACTTCAATCTGATTGGCTGATTCAATCAGCCAATCAGATTTTTCCTACCTTAATTCCAATTGGCTGATGATGATGACTTCTTCCGCTCCGGATCTCCTCTTCGGTTCCATCGGTGGGTCGGCTGGCTGAAGACGACTCAAGGTAGGATTATCTTCAGGGGGTAGTGTTAGGTTTATTTAAGGGGGGTTTGGGTTAGATTAGTGGTATGTGGGTGGTGGGTTTTAATGTTGGGGGGGGGTTGTATTTTTTTTTTTACAGGCAAAAGAGCAGAATTCTTTGGGGCATGCCCCGCAAAAGGCCCTTTTAAGGGCTGGTAAGGTAAAAGAGCTGGTAACTTTTTAATTTAGAATAGGGTAGGTCATTTTTATATTTTGGGGGGCTTTGCTATTTTATTAGGGGGCTTAGATTAGGTGTAAGTAGCTTAAATTGTTGTAATATTTTTTAAATATTTGTAACTTATTTTTTTATTTTTTGTAACTTAGCTTTTTTATTTTTTGTACTTTAGTTAGTTTATTTAATTTAACTTAATTGTAGTTATTTGTAACTAATTTATTTAATTAATTTAATGATAGTGTAGTGTTAGGTTTAATTGTAACTTAGGTTAGGATTTATTTTACAGGTAATTTTGTATTTCTTTTAGCTAGGTAGTTATTAAATAGTTAATAACTATTTAATAACTATTCTAACTAGCTAAAATAAATACAAAGTTACCTGTAAAATAAATATAAATCCTAAAATAGCTACAATGTAATTATTAATTACATTGTAGCTATCTTAGGGTTTGTTTTACAGGTAAGTTTTTAGTTTTAAATAGGATTAATTTATTTAAGTATAGTGTAGTGTTAGGTGTAATTGTAACTTAGGTTAGTTTTTATTTTACAGGTAAATTTCTCTTTATTTTAGCTATGTAGCTATTAAATAGTTAATAACTATGTAATAGCTATTGTACCTAGTGAAAATAAATTGAAAGATGCCTGTAAAATAAAAATAAATCCTAAAATAGCTACAATATAATTATTATTTATATTGTAGCTATCTTAGGGTTTATTTTAAAGGTAAGTATTTAGTTTTAAATAGGATTAATTTATTTAATAAGAGAAATATAATTTAGATTTATTTAATTATTATTATCGGTTATTTGTAGAGCGCCAACAGATTCCGCAGCGCTTAATTAATTAATATTTAAGTTAGGGGGGTGTTAGGGTTAGTGTTAGACTTAGGTTTAGGGGTTAATAATTTTATTATAGGTGGCGACGGTATGGGGGGGCAGGATAGGGGTTAATAAATTAATTATAGGTTGCAGCAATATGGGGGGGCAGGATAGGGGTTAATAAACTTATTATAGGTGGCGACGGGGTCCGGGAGCAGCGGTTTAGGGGTTAAACTATTTAGTTGCGGCGAGGTCTGGGATCGTCAAGATAGGGGTTAATAACTTTATTATAGGTGGCGACGGTATAGGGGGGGCAGGATAGGGGTTAATAAATGTATTATAGGTTGCGGCAATATGGGGGGGCAGGATAGGGGTTAATAAACTTATTATAGGTGGCGACGGGGTCCGGGAGCGGCGGTTTAGGGGTTAAACTATTTAGTAGCGGCGAGGTCCGGGATGGTCAAGATAGGGGTTAATAACTTTATTATAGGTGGTGACAGTATAGGGGGGGCAGGATAGGGGTTACTAGGAATAATGTAGGTGGCGACGGGGTCCGGGAGCGGCGGTTTAGGGGTTAAACTATTTAGTTGCGGCGAGGTCTGGGATCGTCAAGATAAGGGTTAATAACTTTATTATAGGTGACGATGGTATAGGGGGGGCAGGATAGGGGTTACTAGGTATAATGTAGGTGGCGGCGGTGTCCGGGAGCGGCGCTTTAGGGGTTAATAACTTTATTGAGTTGCGGGGGGCTCCGGGGGCGCCGGTACAGGGGGTTGAACAGTGTAGTTAGTGTGGGTGCTTAGTGACAGGCTAGCAATAAAGCTGGGAAAAAGCCGAAGAGCAGCGAGATCGGATGAGTGATAACTATCACAGTCCGCTGCTCATCGCCCCGTACTTGGTGCGCGGCTTTTTGACAGCTTTATTGCTAACTTAGGTGAAATTTTGAAGGTCCGCGGTGGCGATGGTAGGCGAGCTTAGGCGGGGGTATTAGGCCGGCGAAGGCAGGTAAAGTAGACGCGTTGATAGCTACCCCCCTATGGATTTAAAGTTGGAGGAGATGTTGTCAGACAATTCAGATATACTGGGTGAGAGGGTGTCAGATGAAGGTAGTAACTGGAAACGGGGATGAAAACCATAATTGGCGAAAAATGGAGTTTGATTAATAGTGGAATGAAGAGTGTTATTATAACAGAATTCGGCATACGGTAAGAACTCAGACCAATGATGTTGTTGAGATGAACAAAAAGTTCTCAGGAATTGTTCCAACCATTGATTACATCTTTCCGTCTGCCATTGCCTTGCGGATGGTAGGCAGTAGTGAGTTTCCTTTCCACAGTAAATGTTTTACAGAATTTATGCCATAGTTTGCTAGAAAATTGAGTTCCACAGTCACTGAGTATAGAAGTAGGAAGTCCATGGTGTTTAATTACATGTTTAACAAGTAACTGTATGGTCTCCATGGCAGTTGGTAATTTAGAAAAAGGAATGAAGTGGCACATCTTTGTAAAAAGATCTACTTCCTCCAAGATATTGGTGTTTTTTGATGAAATGGGCAGATCTACAATGAAATCTTGTGCGATTTCAGTCCAAGGTCTCTATGGGGTAGGAAGTGGTAAGAGCAAGCCGTAAGGTGGGTGTTTGTTTCTTTTGGAAATGGTACAGACAGGACAAGAAATGACATGATCTTTGATTTAAGTAGACATATGTGGCCACCAGTGATTCCTTGTCACTAATTCTTGTGTTTTTTTAAGTCCTGGATTACCAGCAAGATAGGATTCATGAACAGAATGAAGTAGTGTAGGTCTGAGAGGTGGTGGTATATACAATTTTGAGTTATAGTAATAACATCCATCTGGGTTGAGTTGTAAAAGGTGTAGAGGTTTAGTGCGATCTTTATTTTGTTCCTTGCGAACTATAGGAACCGATTCAACCATGAAAAAGAGAAAAATTTCCTTTGGGATGATAGATTGTTCAGTTGTAGGAAGTGATGTCTCAGTTGTTATTCTAGAGAGAGCATCCACTTTCTGATTTTTTGCCAGAAGGACGGTATGTGATAAGAAAATTAAATTGTGAGAAGAAGATATTCCATCTGACTTGTCTTGCAGACAAGGTTCTAGTGGATTTTAGATATTGCAAGTTTCTGTGGTCTGTGTAAATTAGTGTAGGAATAGTGGTACCTTCTAATAGGTGGCGCCAGTGCTCTAAGGAGAGTTTTATTGCCAACAGTTCTTTGTCGCCAATAGGATAATTTTGTTCAGCTGAATTTAGTGTGCGGAATAGAAGGCTACAGGATGCAAAGGTTTTGTAATGTCTTCCCTCTGAGATAATACAGCTCCTATTGCAAAGTTGGAGGCATCTACCTCCAGTATAAACTGGAGTTTAGAGTCAGGAAAACGAAGAATGGGTGCTGAATTGAATTTCTGTTTAAACAGGTCGAATGCAATTTGAGCATCCTCTGTCCAATTAAAAGGTATATTAGCTTTTGTAAGACTTATTAAAGGAATTGCAAGTTTGGAGAAATATTTTTATAAATTTGCGATAGAAATTTGTGAAACCCATGAAACATTGTACCTGGCGTTTAGTTTTGGGAATGGGCCAATTCAGAACTGCATCTATCTTTTTGTTCTCCATACGAATACCAGAAGAGGATATTTCATAGACCAAGAATGATATGGATTGCGAGTTAAATAAGCACTTTTCAGCTTTTCCATACAAATGGTTACCTCTAAGCCTAGAAAGGACCTGTCTTACATGTATAACATGTTCTTGGTAGGATTTGGAGTATATTAAGATGTCATCAAGGTAAATGACAATATAAACATCTAGAATGTCTCTGAATAGGTCATTGATCAGGTGCTGAAAAGTTGCAGGTGCGTTACAAAGCCCAAACGGCATGATGACGTATTCAAACAACCCGTAGCGGGTTCAAAACGCCATCAACCATTCATCCCCAGATCTAATTTGGATGAGGTTGTAAGCACCCCTTAAGTTTAACTTTGTAAAATACTTTGCCCCTTCCAGTCTTTCTATATGTTCCGGAATAAGGGGCAAGGGATATCGATTTTTTATTGTTATCTTGTTTAGTTGCCTATTATCAACTATTGGTCTGAGAGATCCATCTTTATTCTTTACAAAGAATATTCCAGCACTTGCTGGAGAAGTGGAAGGGCGTATAAAGCCTTTCTTTAAGTTTTCATCTAGATTTTAGGTGTATGAGTTCTGGGTTTGATAAAGGGAAGATATGCCCACATGGAATCTCAGAGCCTGGTAATATCTCAATAGGGTAATCATACTTCCTATGAGGAGGCAAGTTTTCAGATTCTGTTTTACTAAACACATCGGCATAGTCCTGGTAGACCTCAGGGATATGGACGTCCTGGGAAACTTCAGTGGTTTGTAAAACACTAGCTGGAAAACAAGTGGTAAGGCAGAACTTGGAGTTAAATGAAACTGATAGACTGGACCAGTTTATTTGGAGATTATGTGTAGTGAGCCATTTTATGCCTAACACAATGGGTGATATAGGTGAGGAGATAACATCAAATGTTATATATTCTCTGTGATGATCTGGAGTGACGATAAGCAGAGGGATTGTTTGATATTCTACAGGGCCAGTTGTGATGGGTTTGCCATCTATGCCTCTCAAGAAAAGAGGAGACCTTTTGTGCACTAATGGTATTTTATGTATATGAGTGAATACTTTATCAATATAAGAAGCTGTTGCTTCAGAGTCAATTATTGCGGAAGCGTTGGCCCGCTGATGCTCCCACTGTAAAAGAAGACAAATTTAAATATGCAGGTGTATGTACCTGAGTAGTACAACAGTATGGTTGGATGACAGTCTTATCCTTGTTTTGTCTCTGAAGGGATGGACAGTCTCTCACAGTGTGGTTATCGAAAGCACAATATAAACAGAGATTGTTAGTTCTTCTCCTGACCATTTCCTCAGGGGACAGGGGCCCTTTTAGGAGACCGATGTCCATGGGTTCGGGGGATGATTTCACTGTAGAAGGTGTGTGTTGTTTCTTTGTGTAAGAGTCATGATAGGATCTCTCCTGCTGCCTTTCTCTGAGACGTCTATCTATTGTGATACTAAGAGTCATTAACTCCTCAAGAGTCGGGGGTAGTTCTGATCTAGACAGTTCATCTTTTATACCATCAGAAAGACCTAATCTAAATTGATTTCTCAGTGATAAGTTATTCCATAGTGTATCCTTTGCCCATTTTTTAAATTCAGCTATGTAGTCTTCGGCTACTCTTTTCTTTTGTCTGAGACCTCTCATTGCATTTTCGGCCGTAAGCTGTTTATATGGGTCTTCATAGAGTTGACCCATAGCTGTAAAGAAATTCTCTAGTGAGTTTAGTATGTCATCATTATTCTCAAAATAGGTATTAGCCCAGGTACGGGGCTCACCCCTTAAATAGGATATGACAGTAAGGACCCTGGCTCTATCATTAGGGTATGTATGGGGTCTGAGAGAAAACATCAATAGGCAAGCATTTTTAAAGTCCCTGTATTGAGACCTATCTCCATGGAATGTTTCAGGAGGACTGACCTGCGGCTCAAGTATGGGCACTCTTTTATCTACTACATCCCTAATGTATGTTTTCAATATATCATTCTCAGCCTTGAGGGTATTGAGACCATCGGTTAACAAGTCAAACCTTTGATTTAGGGTCTGCATATGGGCGTTGATCCCAGCTGGGTCCATATTCAATAAGGCTTAGTATTCTGTCAGGCTCAACGTTTTGATATCTAGAACATATGGGTTTATGAGCCAAATTAGTTATGTGGACCTCAACTGCTGGGATAAAATGAACTAAATTTATGTTTGTAGCAGGTATGATACGCAGAAGCAACATGAATTTCTGGAGGCAACTATGTTGATCCAATATATCAATAAGCTGGATTTGATGTAGTGGAAGAGTTTGTTAGTTCACCCTATTGCTGCCACCTGTGTTAGTGTAACACTGAATAAGTGCAGCAGGGGAACAAACGTACATTCCAGTTGAAATGGGGGAATAATGTATATACAGATAACTGACAATAGTACTAGAGTGTATAACCACAGAGTATCATGTAACACCAAACAGAGTAAAACAGAAATATATATATATCTCAAATGCCTTTAAATTAACTTTATGCTGAGTGAGAAAGGTGAAGTACGTAAACCAATCTCAGCTTAGATTAAAAGGCAACGTATCAGCACTAATATCTTTTCGAAGTTAGTAAATATAAGTTTAGAGAATTATCTGAATGACAGATCAACTAATCGTGTGTGCAGTTTATGCATTACAGTCATAGAAAGCAATAAGCCAGAAGGGCTCATTTTACCAGGAGGTAAAGTATCCTGTTTGCAGCGGCGTGTGTCTTTCAGAAAGCTGCAGAGCGGGCGGCTTGCCGTGAGTGATTTTGATTGCGCAGCTGGCGTGTGACGTCACCGCGATCCGGAGTTTGGACGGGTTCCAAAGAATCAGCTGGGTAATGCCGGGGAGATTTGAACAGTCCGTTACTGCTAGGAGAGCGGAGAAAACACAAGCGGAAATGTAAGTGCGAGTGGATAATCCTAATATCCAATATAGTTGATGATTGGAGATATGTGAACAGCGTTCACACAGGAGGTTCAGAGCTGTAGTTAGGTTACTATAATCAGATAGTAGTGAACAGCGTTCACAGGAATAGGCAGACTGTAGATACGGTAATGGTCTACAATACTAAGCAATGAGGTATGGGCAGGTGGAGCATATATAGGGAGGAGGATAGGTGTACAAGGTCTTAAAGAAACAGTAGTAGAAACATATTTGTTGAAAGATGGGATTAAACCTGACACTATTCTGTAATCTCTAAGCATTTTACATCGACAATTCTCACCAAATTTATGCTGGCAAGTTTATCTCAAAATACAAAGTGCACTCGCAGTGATAGAAAAAGACACATATGTGAAACTAGAAGTAAATACAAATTTAAACATACTGAAAACATTGCAATGTCTATCGGCTAGATTTAGAGTTTTGTCGGTAACGACCCGCGTAGCTAACGTTGGCTTTTTTCTGGCCGCACCATAAAAATAACTCTGGTATTGAGAGTCCACAGAATGGCTGCGTTAGGCTCCAAAAAAGGAGCGTAGAGCATATTTAACGCAACTTCAACTCTCGATACCAGAGTTGCTTACGGACGCGGCCAGCCTCAAAAACGTGCTCGTGCACGATTCCCCCATAGGAAACAATGGGGCTGTTTGAGCTGAAAAAAAACCTAACACCTGCAAAAAAGCCGCGTTCAGCTCCTAACGCAGCCCCATTGTTTGCTATGGGGAAACACTTCCTACGTCTGCACCTAACACCCTAACATGTACCCCGAGTCTAAACACCCCTAACCTTACACTTATTAACCCCTAATCTGCTGCCCCCGCTATCGCTGACCCCTGCATATTATTTTTAACCCCTAAGCTGCCGCTCCGTACACCGCCGCTACTTACATTATCCTTATGTACCCCTAATCTGCTGCCCCTAACAGAGCCGACCCCTATATTATATTTATTAACCCCTAATCTGCCCCCCACAACGTCGCCTCCACCTGCCTACACTTATTAACCCCTAATCTGCCGAGCGGACCGCATCGCTATCATAATAAAGTTATTAACCCCTAATCCGCCTCACTAACCCTATCATAAATAGTATTAACCCCTAATCTGCCCTCCCTAACATCGCCGACACCTAACTTCAATTATTAACCCCTAATCTGCCGACCGGAGCTCACCGCTATTCTAATAAATGTATTAACCCCTAAAGCTAAGTCTAACCCTAACACTAACACCCCCCTAACTTAAATATAATTTAAATCTAACGAAATTAATTAACTCTTATTAAATAAATTATTCCTATTTAAAGCTAAATACTTACCTGTAAAATAAATCCTAATATAGCTACAATATAAATTAAAATTATATTATAGCTATTTTAGGATTAATATTTATTTTACAGGTAACTTTGTATTTATTTTAACCAGGTACAATAGCTATTAAATAGTTAAGAACTATTTAATAGCTAAAATAGTTAAAATAATTACAAAATTACCTGTAAAATAAATCCTAACCTAAGTTACAATTAAACCTAACACTATACTATCATTAAATTAATTAAATAAAATACCTACAATTAAACCTAACACTACACTATCAATACATTAATTAAATACAATACCTACAAATAACTACAATGAAATAAACTAACTAAAGTACAAAAAATAAAAAAGAACTAAGTTACAAAAAAATAAAAAAATATTTACAAACATAAGAAAAATATTACAACAATTTTAAACTAATTACACCTACTCTAAGCCCTCTAATAAAATAACAAAGACCCCCAAAATAAAAAATGCCCTACCCTATTCTAAATTACTAAAGTTCAAAGCTCTTTTACCTTACCAGCCCTGAACAGGGCCCTTTGCGGGGCATGCCCCAAGAAGTTCAGCTCTTTTGCCTGTAAAAAAAAAAACATACAATACCCCCCCCAACATTACAACCCACCACCCACATACCCCTGAAGAGGTCCAGAAGAGGCTCCAAAGTCTTCATCCTATCCGGGAAGAAGAGTAGATCCGGACCGGCAACCATCATCTTCCAAGCGGCATCTTCTATCTTCATCCGATGAGGACCGGCTCCATCCTGAAGACCTCAACCGCGGACCCATCTTCATCCGGCGACGTCCAACTGAAGAATGATGGTTCCTTTAAGGGACGTCATCCAAGATGGCGTCCCTCGAATTCCGATTGGCTGATAGGATTCTATCAGCCAATCGGAATTAAGGTAGGAATATTCTGATTGGCTGATGGAATCAGCCAATAGAATGCGAGCTCAATCTGATTGGCTGATTGGATCAGCCAATCGGATTAAACTTGATTCTGATTGGCTGATTCCATCAGCCAATCAGAATATTCCTACCTTAATTCCGATTGGCTGATAGAATCCTATCAGCCAATCGGAATTCGAGGGACGCCATCTTGGATGACGTCCCTTAAAGGATCCGTCATTCTTCAGTTGGACGTCGCCGGATGAAGATGGGTCCGCGGTGGAGGTCTTCAGGATGGAGCCGGTCCTCATCGGATGAAGATAGAAGATGCCGCTTGGAAGATGATGGTTGCCGGTCCGGATCTACTCTTCTTCCCGGATAGGATGAAGACTTTGGAGCCTCTTCTGGACTTCTTCAGCCACCGGATGATGGATCGCCAGCCCCCGCTTGGGTTGGATGAAGATTTTGGAGCCAGGACTGATCGGTGATACCCGGTGAGGTGAAGACAAGGTAGGATGATCTTCAGGGGCTTAGTGTTAGGTTTATTTAAGGGGGGTTTGGGTTAGATTAGGGGTATGTGGGTGGTGGGTTGTAATGTTGGGGGGGGGTATTGTATGGTTTTTTTTACAGGCAAAAGAGCTGAACTTCTTGGGGCATGCCCCGCAAAGGGCCCTGTTCAGGGCTGGTAAGGTAAAAGAGCTTTGAACTTAGTAATTTAGAATAGGGTAGGGCATTTTTTATTTTGGGGGTCTTTGTTATTTTATTAGGGGGCTTAGAGTAGGTGTAATTAGTTTAAAATTGTTGTAATATTTTTCTTATGTTTGTAAATATTTTTTTATTTTTTGTAACTTAGTTCTTTTTTATTTTTTGTACTTTAGTTAGTTTATTTCATTGTAGTTATTTGTAGGTATTGTATTTAATTAATGTATTGATAGTGTAGTGTTAGGTTTAATTGTAGGTAATTGTAGGTATTTTATTTAATTAAATTAATGATAGTATAGTGTTAGGTTTAATTGCAACTTAGGTTAGGATTTATTTTACAGGTAATTTTGTAATTATTTTAACTATTTTAGCTATTAAATAGTTCTTAACTATTTAATAGCTATTGAACCTGGTTAAAATAAATACAAAGTTACCTGTAAAATAAATATTAATCCTAAAATAGCTACAATGTAATTATAATTTATATTGTAGCTATATTAGGGTTTATTTTACAGGTAAGTATTTAGCTTTAAATAGGAATAATTTATTTAATAAGAGTTAATTAATTTTGTTAGATTTAAATTATATTTAACTTAGGGGGGTGTTAGTGTTAGGGTTAGACTTAGCTTTAGGGGTTAATACATTTATTAGAATAGCGGTGAGCTCCGGTCGGCAAATTAGGGGTTAATAATTGAAGTTAGGTGTCGGCGATGTTAGGGAGGGCAGATTAGGGGTTAATACTATTTATTATAGGGTTAGTGAGGCGGATTAGGGGTTAATAACTTTATAATAATAGCGGTGCGGTCCGCTCGGCAGATTAGGGGTTAATAAGTGTAGGCAGGTGGAGGCGACGTTGAGGGGGGCAGATTAGGGGTTAATAAATATAATATAGGGGTCGGCGGTGTTAGGGGCAGCAGATTAGGGGTACATAAGGATAACTTAAGTAGCGGCGCTTTGCGGTCGGCAGATTAGGGGTTAATTATTGTAGGTAGCTGGCGGCGACATTGTGGGGGGCAGGTTAGGGGTTAATAAATATAATATAGGGGTCGGCGGTGTTAGGGGCAGCAGATTAGGGGAACATAAGGATAACGTAGGTGGCGGTCGGCAGATTAGGGGTTAAAAAAAATTAATCGAGTGGCGGCGATGTGGGGGGGCCTCGGTTTAGGGGTACATAGGTAGTTTATGGGAGTTAGTGTACTTTAGAGTACAGTAGTTAAGAGCTTTTTGAACCGGCGTTAGCCCAGAAAGCTCTTAACTACTGACTTTTTTCTGCGGCTGGAGTTTTGTTGTTAGAATTCTAACGCTCACTTCAGACACGACTCTAAATACCGGAGTTAGAAAAATCCCATTGAAAAGATAGGATACGCAATTGACATAAGGGGATCTGCGGTATGGAAAAGTCGCGGCTGAAAAGTGAGCGTTAGACCCTTTTTTGAGTGACTCCAAATACCGGAGGTAGCCTAAAACCAGCGTTAGGAGTCTCTAACGCTGGTTTTCACGGCTACCGCCAAACTCCAAATCTAGCCGTATTTGATTTATAGGGGCTCATTTAACAAGCTCCGTATGGAGCTTGTGGGCCCGTGTTTCTGGCGAGTCTTCAGATCCGCCAGAAACAGCAGTTATGAAGCAGCCGTCACTCTTGCCAAGGCTCTAAAGACCGATGCTCCATAACCCTGTCCGCCTGCTCTGAGCAGGCGGACAGGAATCGCCACAATTGAAACCCGATAGAGTACAATCGGGTTGATTGACACCTCCTGCTGGTGGCCGATTGGCCGCGAGTCTGCAGGGGATGGCTTGTGAGCTGCTTGTGCAATGGTAAATGCGAAGAGCGTATTGCTCTCCGCATTTAGTGAGATCTTGCGGACCTGATCCGCACTGTCGGATCAGGTCCGCAAGACCTTTAATAAATAGGTCCCATAGGCACTAGGTGCTACTTGTTACATTTGCTACATAAATTTCTTCTCAGTTCAGATCCTTTTTTTAGTTGAAATCTGTCTCTGCGAGGATCAACATTATGATTTCATTCCATTTCTTTGAGTTTTTGAATATTGTTTCCTAAATGTTAACCTTTCTTGCATTTCTGCATTTTGAGAATGACGAAATGCAGAAACATTTTTCTAATTGTTTCATGATTATGTATAAATACATAAAATAAATAAATATCTAGTAGGACACCATTATACATATACTTTGTTCTTTTGGTATCTTTTGTTGTAAAGCGGATACTTGAAACACGCATCTGAAACAATATATAGCAGAAATTTAATAATATTATACATTTGCAAGAACAATAGGTGGCAGCAGTGTTTCCTGGCACGTATTGCTCCAGAAATGTGCGTGCTTCTTATCGACATGTCTCTTCTGCAAAGAATACCATGAGAAAGAGGTTAATTTGATAATATATTGGCTTTTTACAAATTGTTTAGAATCACTAAAGAAAAAAAAATGGGTTTCATGTCCCTTTAACTATAAAAATCTCTATAACCTTAAACAAAGTGATTTCCTGTAGAAAACCATTAGGACTGGAATTGACCCCTATATGTTAAAATGCATTAATGTGAAAGAGTTTGCAAACAATGTAGAAATGTCATGTATTAACTAAAGACATTATTTTCTGTATTTTACAGGTGCTTCCAAACAGATCTCGTCATATAAAGCACTAGCACTGAACATTGGATGTGGTGTTTTACCTGTAGGGTAGGTAAAATAGACAGCTTAGAGTCTTTGGGGCATATTTATCACGCTCCCTATGGAGCTTGATGTCCCGTATTTACAGAAGTTATGAAGCAGCGATCTAAAGATTGCTGCTCCATAACCTGTCTGCCTGCACTAATGCGGCGGACAGAAATCAACCCGTTCGAATACGATCGGGTTGATTGACACCCCCTGCTAGCAGCCGATTGGCCGCAAATCTGTAGGTGGCGGCATTGGACAGCGTATGCTGTCGGCATTTATCAATGTGCAGTGGACATGATCCGCAATATCGGATCATGTCCGCTCGCACCATATTAAATAGGCCCCTTTGCATTTATATCACCAATTATTACAATTGTTGAAGTCTTCATCACTTCCTTTTTCTGTATTTATGTTTCTTAATGAAATTGTAAAGCCTCTGTGTGCTAAATTATTAAACAATCTTTCCCAGCTGCTGTTTACAGCTGCTGTTTACATAGCTTTACTATAGAGAGTACAGCTGTATTCATATTTTCAGTATAAGTGATGGTTTTATAAGATAACAACAGCTATTTCAAATGACAACATAAAGTTAAAGAAGATTTTTTATAAAAATGTAATGCACTCGAGAGGGTAAAAGAGATAACTGAAAACAAATCAAAGGGGAGAAAATTTTGCAATACAATTATGTTCATTTAACAATTTCCAACTGTTCCAGAAAGAATGAACTCAGAACAAGTAAAGTGCTAATTTTGACAGAGTTTGTTACATTTCTTTCTTAACAGTCTTTCAATTGAGGCTATGGGCTTGGATGAAATATTTGTTAGTAAGAAGCAAAATCCTGATGGTGATCTCATATTCTTTCAATTTAAAGGAGGGCTGGAGGTTGATGTTTGTGCATTTGGGTAAGACAAATTGTTCATTCCTTTCATACAAAGCATAATGTAGAACAAAATCTAATCAATATGATAGTAAATTTAAGACTTTTGTACTTTGTCTTGAAAAGTCTTTAATACCATACGCCTAGATTACAAGTTTTGTCAGTAAAGACCCGCGGTGCTAACGAGGGAGAGTTAAGCCAAATTTAGCTCCACTTCAACTCTCAATGCCAGCATTGCCTACGGTAGCGGTAAGCTGGCAAAACGTGCTCGTGCACGATTTCCCCATAGGAAACAATGGGGCTGAGCTGGCTGAAAAAAAACCTAACACTTGCAAAAAAGCAGCGTTCAGCTCCTAACGCAGCCCCATTGTTTCCTATGTCTACACCTAACACCCTAACATGAACCCCGAGTCTAAACACCCCTAACCTTACACTTATTAACCCGTAATCTGCTGCCCCCGTTATCGCTGACACATGCATTATACTATTAACCCCTAATCTTCCGCTCCGGACACCGCCGCAACCTACATTATAGCTATGAACCCCTAATCTGGTGTCCCTAACATCTCCGACACCTATATTATATTTATTAACCCCTAATTTGTCCCCCCCCCCAACGTCGCCGCCACCTACCTACACTTATTAACCCCTAATCTGCCGACCGGACATCGCCGCCACTATAATAAATGTATTAACCCCTAAACCGCCGCACTCCCGCCTTGCAAACACTATAATAAATTTTATTAACCCCTAATCTGCCCTTCCTAACATTGCCGCAACCTACCTACAATTATTAACCCCTAATCTGCCGCCCCAACGTCACCGCTACAATAATAAAGTTATTAACCCCTAAACCTAAGTCTAACCCTAACACCCCCCTAACTTAAATATAATTTAAATAAAACGAACTAAAATTACTATCATTAAATAAATTATTCCTATTTAAAACTAAATACTTACCTATAAAATAAACCCTAATCTAGCTACAATATAACTAATAGTTACATTGTAGCTATTTTAGGATTTATATTTATTTTACAGGCAACTATTTAATAGCTACCTAGATAATATAATTACAATATTACCTGTAAAATAAATCCTAACCTAAGTTACAATTACACCTAACACTACACTATCAATAAATTAATTAAATAAATTACCTACAATTATCTAAACTCAGATACAATTAAATAAACTAAACTATAGTACAAAAACAAACAAACACTAAATTACAAAAAATAAAAAAAATATTACAAGAATTTTAATCTAATTACACCAAATCTAAGCCCCCTAATAAAATAAAGCCCCCAAAATAATAAAATTCCGTACACTATATTAAATTACAAAGTAATCAGCTCTTTTACCAGCCTTTAAAAGGGCTTTTTGCAGGGCATTGCCCCAAAGTAATCAGCTCTTTTACCTGTAAAAAAAATACAATCCCCCCAACATTACAACCCACCACCCACACACCCCTACTCTAAACCCACCCAATCCCCCCCTTAAAAAAAAAACTAACACTACCCCCTGAAGATCACCCTACCTTGAGCCGTGTTCAGCCAGCCGGCCACCGATGGAACAGAAGAGGACATCTGGACCGGAAGAAGTCTTCATCCTATCCGGGCAGAAGAGGACATCCGGACCGGCAGACATATTCATCTGCGCGGCATCTTCTATCTTCATCCTTCTGGAGTGGAGCAGAGCCATCTTCTATCCAGCCGATGCGGAGCCATCCTCTTCTTCTGACGGACTAATGATGAATGAAGGTTCCTTTAAATGACGTCATCCAAGATGGCGTCCCTCGAATTCCGATTGGCTGATAGGATTCTATCAGCCAATCGGAATTAAGGTAGGAAAAATCTGATTGGTTGATTTAATCAGCCAATCAGATTGAAGTTCAATCCGATTGGCTGATTGGACGAGCCAATAGAATGCAAGGTCAATTCTATTGGCTCATCCAATCAGCCAATAGGATTGAACTTATATCTGATTGGCTGATTAAATCAACCAATCAGATTTTTCCTACCTTAATTCCGATTGGCTGATAGAATCCTATCAGCCAATCGGAATTCGAGGGACGCCATCTTGGATGACGTCATTTAAAGGAACCTTCATTCGTCGTTAGTCCGGCAGAAGAAGAGGATGGCTCCGCATTGGCTGGATAGAAGATGGTTCCGCTCCGCTCCGGAAGGATGAAGATAGAAGATGCCACCTGGATGAAGGTGTCTGCCGTTCCGGATGTCCTCTTCTGCCCGGATAGGATGAAGACTTCTGCCGGTCTGGATGTCCTCTTCTGTTCCATCGGTGGCCGGCTGGCTGAACACGGCTCAAGGTAGGGTAATCTTCAGGGGGGTAGTGTTAGTTTTTTTTTAAGGGGGGATTAGGTGGGTTTAGAGTAGGGGTGTGTGGGAGGTAGGTTGTAATGTTGGAGGGGGGATTGTATTTTTTTTACAGGTAAAAGAGCTGATTACTTTGGGGCAATGCCCTGCAAAAAGCCCTTTTAAGGGCTGGTAAAAGAGCTGATTACTTTGTAATTTAGTTTAGGGTAGGGAATTTTATTATTTTGGGGGGCTTTTTATTTTATTAGGGGTCTTAGATTAGGTGTAATTAGATTAAAATTCTTGTAATATTTTTTTTATTTTTTGTAATTTAGTGTTTGTTTGTTTTTGTACTATAGTTTAGTTTATTTAATTGTATCTGAGTTTAGATAATTGTAGGTAATTTATTTAATTAATTTATTGATAGTGTAGTGTTAGGTGTAATTGTAACTTAGGTTAGGATTTATTTTACAGGTAATATTGTAATTATATTATCTAGGTAGCTATTAAATAGTTATTAACTATTTAATAGCTATTGTACCTAGTTAAAATAAATACAAAGTTGCCTGTAAAATAAATATAAATCCTAAAATAGCTACAATGTAACTATTAGTTATATTGTAGCTATATCAGGGTTTATTTTATAGGTAAGTATTTAGTTTTAAATAGGAATAATTTATTTAATGATAGTAATTTTAGTTTGTTTTATTTAAATTATATTTAAGTTGGGGGGGTATTAGGTTAGGGTTAGACTTAGGTTTAGGGGTTAATAACTTTATTATTGTAGCGGCAATGTTGGGGGCGGCAGATTAGGGGTTAATAATTGTAGGTAGGTGGCAGCGATGTTAGGGAGGGCAGATTAGTGTTTGCGAGTCGGGAGTGCGGCGGTTTAGGGGTTAATACATTTATTATAGTGGCGGCGATGTCCGGTCGGCAGATTAGGGGTTAATAAGTGTAGGTAGGTGGCGGCGAGGTTGGGGGGCAGATTAGGGGGTAATAAATATAATATAGGTGTCGGCAATGTTAGGGACAGCAGATTAGGGGTTCTCAGGGATAATGTAGGTGGCGGCGATGTCCGGTTGGAAGATTAGGGGTTAAAAAATATAATTATAGTGTTTGCGATGTGGGGGGGCCTCAGTTTAGGGGTTCATAGGTAGTTTATGGGTGTTAGTGTACTTTATAGCACTGTAGTTAAGAGCTTTATGTTCCGGCGTTAGCCCATAAAACTCTTAACTACTGACTTTTTTTTGCGGTTGGAGTCTTGGCGGTAGAGGCTCTACCGCTCACTTCTTCCAAGACTCGTAATACCAGCGTTAGGCAAATCCCATAGAAAAGATAGGATACGCAATTGACGTAAGGGGATTTGCGGTAGCCTCGAGTCGCGGAAAAAAAGTGAGCGGTAGACCCTTTCCTGCCTGACTCGTAATACCAGCGTTAGATAAAAAGCAGCGTTAGGACCCCTTAACGTTGCTTTCTTTCATGTAATTAGCAAGAGTCCATGAGCTAGTGACGTATGGGATATACATTCCTACCAGGAGGGGCAAAGTTTCCCAAACCTCAAAATGCCTATAAATACACCCTTCACCACACCCACAATTCAGTTTTACAAACTTTGCCTCCCATGGAGGTGGTGAAGTAAGTTTGTGCTAGATTCTACGTTGATATGCACTTCGCAGCAGGCTGAAGCCCGGTTTCCTCTCAGAGTGCAGTGAATGTCAGAGGGATGTGAAGAGAGTATTGCCTATTTCAATTCAATGGTCTTCTTCTAGGGGATCTATTTCATAGGTTCTCTGTTATCGGTCGTAGAGATTTCTTCTCCTACCTCCCTTTTAAGATAGACGATATACACTTATATACCATTACCTCTACTGATTCTCGTTTCAGTACTGGTTTGGCTATCTACTATATGTAGATGAGTGTCTTAGGGTAAGTAAGACTTATTTTATTTATGACACTCTAAGCTACGGTTGGGCACTTTATATGTAAAGTTCTAAATATATGTTTTAAACTTATATTTGCCATGATTCAGGACAATCAGTATTCCTTCTTTCAGACTGTCAGTTTCATTTTTTTGGGAAAATGCATATGAATAAATATTTTTTCTTACCTTAAATTTTTTTTTTCAAATTGACTTTTTTTCTTGCGGGCTGTTAGGCTCGCGGGGGCAGAAAATGCTTCAATTTATTGCGTCATTTCCGGCGCCATAGTTGACGCCGGAAGTTTGCACGTGGTTGCGTCATTTTTTGATGCATGTGTGTTACAGACGTTTTTTTGCGCAAAAAAATGAGGGCGTCGTTTTTGGCGCCATAGGATGTGGCGTCATACTTGGCTCCAAAAAATGTGGGCGTCATACTTGGCGCCAAAAAATGTGGGCGTCATACTTGGCACCACTTTTTTTCACATTATTTAAGTCTCACTTTTTTGTTGCTTCTGGTTGCTGTCATTTAAGGAATTTTATAATTTTGCTTTATATGTTGTTTTTTCTATTAAATATTGCAAGATGTCACAACCTGACCCTGGATCAGAATCTACTTCTGGAAAGACGCTGCATGATTTTGGTTCTACCAAAGCTAAGTGCATTTGTTGTAAACTTTTGGTAACTGTTCCTCCGGCTGTAGTTTGTGTTAGTTGTCATGATAAACTTTCTAACGCAGATAATGGGGGGTAGTTATCAAGCCGTCAACCTCAAATACGCTGGAATTCCACAGCGTATTTGTGGCGAGGCTGATTCGCCTTAGTTATCAAGCCCTAGATACCGGCAAAAGTAGAATTTTGTGACGTAAGCTTCGATCCGCCAGACTCAGTCCAACACAGATTGATTCTTACATCACTCCAGATGTTCCGCACACAAGTGCGGCACAATCTGACTACTTTTGCTAGTTATTAAAAAACTAGCAGGTACGCTCGGCACTTTTACGGCCCAGCGTACCTGGTTTTCAATCCGCCGCCCTGGAGGCGGCGGATCCCATAGGAATCAATGGGAGTCTGACCATAGCGAAAGTTCATGTTCGCTGCTGCCCGACATCCCATTGATTCCTATGGGAGATGTCTGCACCTAACATCCTAACATGTACCCCGAGTCTAAACACCCCTAATCTGTCGAAAGTAAATAAAGTGTTTACCCCCTAAACCGCCACTCCCGGAGCCCACCGCAAGCTATAATAAACATGTTAACTCCTAAACCGCCGCTCCCAGAGCCCACCGCAAGCTATAATAAACATGTTAACCCCTAAACCGCCGCTCCCTGACCCCGCCGCAACTATAATATATGTATTAACCCCTAAACCGCCGCTCCCTGACCCCGCCGCTACTATAATATATGTATTAACCCCTAAACCGCCGCTCCCGGACCCCGCCGCAACCTATATTAAATGTATTAACCCCTATCCTGCCCCCCCTACACCGTCACCACTGTAATAAATGTATTAACCCCTATCGTTCCCCCCACTACACCGCCGCCACTGTAATAAAATTATTAACCCCTAAACCTAAGTCTAACACTATCCCTAACACCCCCTAACTTCAATATTAATTAAATAAATCTAAATAATATTTATATTATGAACTAAATTAATCCTATTTAAAACTAAATACTTACCTTTAAAATAAACCCTAATATAGCTACAATATAAATAATAATTATATTGTAGCTATGTTAGGATTTATTTTTATTTTACAGGCAAATTTCAATTTATTTTAACTAGGTACAATAGCTTTTAAATAGTTATTAACTATTTAATAGCTTACCTAGCTAAAATAAAGAGAAATTAACCTGTAAAATAAAAACTAACCTAAGTTACAATTACACCTAACACTACACTATACTTTAATAAATTATTCCTATTTAAAACTAAATACTTACCTGTAAAATAAACCCTAAGATAGCTACAATATAATTAATAATTACATTGTAGCTATCTTAGGATTTATATTTATTTTACAGGTAACTTTGTATTTATTTTAGCTAGTTAGAATAGTTATTAAATAGTTATTAACTATTTAATAACTACCTAGCTAAAATAAATACAAAATTACCTGTAAAATAAATCCTAACCTAAGTTACAATTAAACCTAACACTACACTATCATTACATTAATTAAATAAATTACCTACAAATAACTACAATTAAATACAATTACATAAACTAACTAAAGTACAAAAAATAAAAAAAGCTGTTACAAAAAATAAAAAAAAATAAGTTACAAACATTTAAAAAATATTACAACAATTTTAAGCTACTTACACCCACCTAATCTAAGCCCCCTAATAAAATAACAAAGCCCCCCAAAATAAAAAAATGCCCTACCCTATTCTAAATTAAAAAAGTTCAAAGCTCTTTTACCTTACCAGCCCTTAAAAGGGCCTTTCGTGGGGCATGCCCCAAAAAATTCAGCTCTTTTGCCTGTAAAAGAAAAATACAACCCCCCCCAACATTAAAACCCACCACCCACATACCCCTAATCTAACCCAAACCCCCCTTAAAAAAACCTAACACTACCCCCCTGAAGATCATCCTACCTTTAGTCGTCTTCACTCAGCCGAGCCACCGATGGAACTGAAGAGGAGATCCGGAGCTGCAGAAGTCATCATCCAAGGGGCGCTGAAGAAATCTTCCATCCGATGAAGTGATCCTCCAAGCGGCGCTGAAGAAGTCTTCCATCCGATGAAGTGATCCTCCAAGTGGTGCTGAAGAAGTCTTCGATCCGGGCGATGTCATCTTCCAAGCGGGGTCTTCAATCTTCTTCTTCTTCAGGATCCATCTTCATTCCGCCGACGCGGACATCCTTCTTTCCCGACGGACTACCAATGAATGAAGGCTCCTTTAAGGTACGTCATCCAAGATGGCGTCCCTTCAATTCCAATTGGCTGATAGGATTCTATCAGCCAATCGGAATTAAGGTAGGAAAAATCTGATTGGCTGATTGAATCAGCCAATCAGATTGAAGTTCAATCCGATTGGCTGATCCAATCAGCCAATCAGATTGAGCTCACATTCTATTGGCTGTTCCGATCAGCCAATAGAATGCGAGCTCAATCTGATTGGCTGATTCAATCAGCCAATCAGATTTTCCTACCTTAATTCCGATTGGCTGATAGAATCCTATCAGCCAATCGGAATTGAAGGGACGCCATCTTGGATAACGTCCCTTAAAGGAATATCCATTCATCGTTAGTCGTCAGGAAGAAGAGGATGGCTCCGCGTCGGCGGAATGAAGATGGATCCTGAAGAAGAAGATTGAAGACCCCGCTTGGAAGATGACATCGCCCGGATCGAAGACGTCTTCAGCGCCGCTTGGAGGATCACTTAATCGGATGGAAGACTTCTTCAGCGCCACTTGGATGATGACTTCTGCCGCTCCGGATCTCCTCTTCATCTTCCATCGGTGGCTTGGCTGAGTGAAGACGACTAAAGGTAGGATGATCTTCAGGGGGGTAGTGTTAGGTTTTTTTGAGGGGGGTTTGGGTTAGATTAGGGGTATGTGGGTGGTGGGTTTTAATGTTGAGGGGGGTTGTATTTTTCTTTTACAGGCAAAAGAGCTGAATTTTTTGGGGCATGCCCCACGAAAGGCCCTTTTAAGGGCTGGTAAGGTAAAAGAGCTTTGAACTTTTTTTAATTTAGAATAGGGTAGGGCATTTTTTATTTTGGGGGGCTTTGTTATTTTATTAGGGGCTTAGATTAGGTGTAAGTAGCTTAAAATTGTTGTAATATTTTTTAAATGTTTGTAACTTATTTTTTTTATTTTTTGTAACTTAGCTTTTTTATTTTTTGTACTTTAGTTAGTTTATGTAATTGTATTTAATTGTAGTTATTTGTAACTAATTCATTTAATTAATGTAATGATAGTGTAGTGTTACGTTTAATTGTAACTTAGGTTAGGATTTATTTTACAGGTAATTTTGTATTTCTTTTAGCTAGGTAGTTATTAAATAGTTAATAACTATTTAATAACTATTCTAACTAGCTAAAATAAATACAAAGTTACCTGTAAAATAAATATAAATCCTAAGATAGCTACAATGTAATTATTAATTATATTGTAGCTATCTTAGGGTTTATTTTACAGGTAAGTATTTAGTTTTAAATAGGAATAATTTATTAAAGTATAGTGTAGTGTTAGGTGTAATTTGTAACTTAGGTTAGTTTTTATTTTACAGGTTAATTTCTCTTTATTTTAGCTAGGTAGCTATTAAATAGTTAATAACTATTTAATAGCTATTGTACCTAGTTAAAATAAATTTAAATTTGCCTGTAAAATAAAAATAAATCCTAACGTAGCTACAATATAATTATTATTTATATTGTAGCTATATTAGGGTTTATTTTAAAGGTAAGTATTTAGTTTTAAATAGGATTAATTAATTTATAATAGAAATATTATTTAGATTTATTTAATTAATATTTAAGTTAGGGGGTGTTAGGGTTTGTGGTAGACTTAGGTTTAGGGGTTAATAATTTTATTACAGTGGCGGCGGTGTAGTGGGGGGCAGAATAGGGGTTAATAAATTTATTATAGGTGGCGACGGTGTAGGGGGGGCAGGATAGGGGTTAATAAATGTAATATCGGTTGCGGCGGGGTCAGGGAGCGGCGGTTTAGGGGTTAAACTATTTATTTCGTTGCGGCGAGGTGCGGGATCAGCAGGATAGAAGTTAATAACTTTATTATAGAGGGCGATGGTATAGGGGGGGCAGGATAGGGGTTACTAGGTATAATGTAGGTTGCGGCGGTGTCCGGGAGCGGCGGTTTAGGGGTTAATACATTTATAAGAGTTGCGGCGGGGTCTAGGAGCGGCAGTTTAGGGGTTAGTAACTTTATTTAGTTGCGGGGGGCTCCAGGGGCGCCTGTATAGGGGGTAGAACAGTGTAGTTTAGTGTGGGTGCTTAGTGACAGGCTAGCAAGAAAGCTGTAAAAAAGCCGAAGAGCAGCGAGATCGGATGAGTGATAACTCTCACAGTCCGCTGCTCATCGCCCCGTACTTGGTGCGTGGCTTTTTGACAGCTTTTTTGATAACTTAGGCGAATTTTTGCAGGTCCGCGGCGGCGATGTGAGGCGAGCTTAGGCGGGCATATTGGGCCGGCGAAGGCAGGAAAAGTAGACACGTTGATAACTACCCCCCAATGTCTCCATTAGTAATAATCCATTACCTGTTGTTTTTCCTTCAACATCTAATGTTCAGGATGTTCCTGTTAATGTAAGAGAATTTGTTTCTAATTCTATTAGGAAGGCTCTGTCTGTTATTCCTCCTTCCAGTAAACGTAAAAGGTCTTTTAAAACTTTTCATATTTCAGATGAATTTTTAAATGACCGCCATCATTCTGACTTATCTATTTCTGATGAGGATCTATCTGGTTCAGAAGATTCTGCCTCAGATATTGACACTGATAAATCTTCATATTTGTTTAAGATGGAGTTTATTCGTTCTTTACTTAAAGAAGTGTTGATTGCTTTAGATATGGAGGAGTCTAGTCCTCTTGATACTAAATCTATTAAGCGTTTAAATTCAGTTTTTAAACCTCATGAAGTTTTTCCAGTTCCTGATGCTATTTCAGAAGTAATTTCTAGGGAATGGAATAGGCTGGGTACTTCATTTACTCCTTCACCAAGGTTTAAGAAATTGTACCCTTTGCCATCTGATAGATTAGAGTTTTGGGAGAAAATCCCCAAAGTTGATGGGGCTATCTCTACTCTTGCTAAACGTACTACTATTCCTATGGCAGATAGTACTTCCTTTAAGGATCCTTTAGATAGGAAGCTTGAATCCTTTCTAAGAAAGGCTTATTTATGTACAGGTAATCTTCTTAGACCTGCTATCTCTTTGGCTGATGTTGCTGCAGCTTCCACTTTCTGGTTGGAGGCTTTAGCGCAACAAGTGTCAGACCATAATGCTTCTAGCATTGTTAAACTTCTTCAACATGCTAATAACTTTGTTTGTGATGCCATTTTTTATATTATTAGAATTGATGTCAGGTATATGTATTTAGCTATTTTAGCTAGAAGAGCTTTATGGCTTAAATCTTGGAATGCAGATATGACTTCTAAGTCAACATTGCTTTCTCTTTCTTTCCAAGGTAATAAATTATTTGGTTCAAAGTTGGATTCAATAATTTCAACTGTTACTGGGGGGAAGGGAGCCTTTTTGCCTCAGGACAAAAAATCTAAAGGTAACTATAGGGCTGCTAATCGTTTTTGTTCCTTTCGTCAGAAAAAGGAACAGAAGCCTGACCCTTCCCCTAAGGGAACAGTTTCCGTTTGGAAACCTTCTCCAGTCTAAAAATAAATCCAAGCCTTTTAGAAAGTCAAAACCAGCTCCTAAATCCGCATGAAGGTGCGGCCCTCATTCCAGCACAGCTGGTAGGGGGCAGGTTACGATTTTTCAAAGTTGTTTGGATCAATTCGATTCACAGTCTTTGAATTCAGAACATTGTTTCACAAGGGTACAGAATAGGTTTCAAGGTAAGGCCGCCTGTGAGAAGATTTTTTCTCTCACGCATTCCAGTAAACCCAGTAAAGGCTCAGGCATTTCTGAAATGTGTTTCAGACCTAGAGTCGGCTGGGGTAATTGTGCCAGTTCCAGTTCTGGAACGGGGTTTGGGGTTTTACTCAAATCTATTCATTGTACCAAAAAAGGAGAATTCTTTCAGACCAGTTGTGGATCTAAAAATATTGAATCGTTATGTAAGGATACCAACATTCAAAATGGTGACTATAAGGACTATTCTGCCTTTTGTTCAGCAAGGGCATTATATGTCTACAATAGACTTACAGGATGCATATCTTCATATTCCAATTCATCCAGATCACTATCAGTTCCTGAGATTCTCTTTTCTAGACAAGCATTACCAGTTTGTTGCTCTTCCGTTTGGCCTAGCAACAGCTCCAAGGATCTTTTCAAAGGTTCTCGGTGCCCTTCTCTCCGTAATCAGAGTACAGGGTATTGCGGTATTTCCTTATTTGGATGATATCTTGGTACTTGCTCAGTCTTTACATTCTGCAGAATCTCATACGAATCAACTTGTGTTGTTTCTTCAAAGTTATGGTTGGAGGATCAATTTACCAAAGAGTTCCTTGATTCCTCAGACAAAGGTAACCTTTTTGGGTTTCCAAATAGATTCAGTGTCCATGACTTTGTCTCTAACAGAAAAGAGACGTCTGAAATTGGTTTCAGCTTGTTGAAACCTTCAGTCTCAATCGTTCCCTTCGGTAGCTTTGTGCATGGAAATTCTAGGTCTCATGACTGCTGCATCGGACGCGATCCCTTTTGCTCGTTTTCACATGAGACCTCTCCAGCTTTGTATGCTGAACCAGTGGTGCAGGGATTATACAAAGATATCACAATTAATATCCTTAAATCCCAATGTTCGATCTTCTCTGACTTGGTGGTTGGATCACCATCGTTTAATTCAAGGGGCCTCTTTTGTTCGTCCAACCTGGACTGTGATCTCAACAGATGCGAGTCTTTCAGGTTGGGGAGCTGTATGGGGATCTCTGACAGCGCAGGGGGTTTGGGAATCTAAGGAGGCGAGATTACCAATCAACATTTTGGAACTCCGTGAGATTTTCAGAGCTCTTCAGTTCTGACCTCTTCTGAAGAGAGAATCGTTTATTTGTTTTCAGACAGACAATGTCACAACCGTGGCGTATGTCAATCATCAAGGTGGGACTCACAGTCCTCAGGCTATGAAAGAAGTATCTCGGATACTTGTATGGGCGGAATCCAGCTCCTGTCTAATTTCTGCGGTTCACATCCCAGGTATAGACGATTGGGAAGCGGATTACCTCAGTCGCCAGACGTTACATCCGGGCGAATGGTCTCTTCACCCAGAGGTATTTCTTCAGATTGTTCAAATCTGGGGACCTCCAGAAATAGATCTGATGGCCTCTCATCTAAACAAGAAACTTCCCAGGTATCTGTCCAGATCCAGGGATCCTCAGGTGGAAACAGTGGACGCGTTGTCACTTCCTTGGAATTATCATCCTGCTTATATCTTTCCACCTCTAGTTCTTCTTCCAAAAGTGATTTCCAAAATCCTAATGGAGCGTTCGTTTGTACTGCTGGTGGCTCCAGCATGGCCTCACAGGTTTTGGTATGCGGATCTCCTTTGGATGGCCAGTTGCCAACCTTGGACACTTCCGTTAAGGCCAGACCTTCTATCTCAAGGCCCATTTTTCCATCAGGATCTCAAATCATTAAATTTGAAGGTATGGAGATTGAACGCTTGATACTTAGTCATAGATGTTTCTCTGACTCAGTGATTAATACTATGTTACAGGCTCGTAAATCTGTGTCTAGGAAGATGTATTACCGAGTCTGGAAGACTTACATTTCTTGGTGTTCTTCTCATAAATTCTCTTGGCATTCTTTTAGAATTCCTAGAATTTTACAGTTTCTTCAGGATGGTTTGGATAAGGGTTTGTCTGTAAGCTCTTTGAAAGGACAAATCTCTGCTCTTTCTGTTCTTTTTCACAGAAAGATTGCTAATCTTCCTGATATTCATTGTTTTGTACAGGCTTTGGTTCGTATCAAGCCTGTCATTAAGTCAATCTCTCCTCCTTGGAGTCTTAATTTGGTTCTGAGGGCTTTACAGGCTCCTCCATTTGAACCTATGCATTCTCTGGATATTAAATTACTTTCTTGGAAAGTTTTGTTCCTTTTGGCCATCTCTTCTGCTAGAAGAGTTTCTGAGTTATCTGCTCTTTCTTGTGAATCTCCTTTTCTGATTTTTCATCAGGATAAGGCGGTGTTGCGGACTTCATTTAAATTTTTACCTAAAGTTGTGAATTCTAACAACATTAGTAGAGAAATTGTTGTCCCTTCATTGTGTCCTAATCCTAAGAATTCTCTGGAGAGATCTTTACATTCTTTGGATGTAGTAAGAGCTTTGAAATATTATATTGAAGCTACTAAAGGTTTCAGAAAGACTTCTAGTCTATTTGTTATCTTTTCTGGTTCCAGGAAAGGTCAGAAGGCTTCTGCCATTTCATTGGCATCTTGGTTAAAGTCTTTGATTCATCATGCTTATGCAGAGTCGGGTAAGTCCCCACCTCAAAGGATTACGGCTCATTCTACTAGGTCAGTTTCTACTTCCTGGGCTTTTAGGAATGAAGCTTCTGTTGATCACATTTGCAAAGCAGCAACTTCGTCTTCTTTGCATACTTTTACTAAATTTTACCATTTTGATGTTTTCTCTTCTTCAGAAGCAGTTTTTGGTAGAAAAGTACTTCAGGCAGCTGTTTCAGTTTGATTCTTCTGCTTATTATTTCAATTTTTTTTATTTGGGTTGTGGATTATTTTTTCAGCGGAATTGGCTGTCTTTATTTTATCCCTCCCTCTCTAGTGACTCTTGCGTGGAAGTTCCACATCTTGGGTATCTGCTATCCCATACGTCACTAGCTCATGGACTCTTGCTAATTACATGAAAGAAAACATAATTTATGTAAGAACTTACCTGATAAATTCATTTCTTTCATATTAGCAAGAGTCCATGAGGCCCACCCTTTTTGTGGTGGTTATGATTTTTTTGAAAAAAAGCACAATTATTCCAATTCCTTATTTTTGATGCTTTCGCTCCTTTCTTATCACCCCACTTCTTGGCTATTCGTTAAACTGAATTGTGGGTGTGGTGAGGGGTGTATTTATAGGCATTTTGAGGTTTGGGAAACTTTGCCCCTTCTGGTAGGAATGTATATCCCATATGTCACTAGCTCATGGACTCTTGCTAATATGAAAGAAATGAATTTGTCAGGTAAATTCTTCCATAAATTATGTTTTTTAAGGCTAACGCAGAACTCGTAATCTAGGCGATAGTTTTCTAATGCTATTTTAATTATTTTGTTATGATAGAATACAGATATACATATGTCATATTTAAAAAAAGCCACAATAACAATATGTTTTAGTGCATATTGTTTTTTACATCTAGAAGACAAATTATTTTAACTACTGTAAAAAATAAATAGAAGGTTTAACAACCATTAATGTAGTCTGTACATCGTTTGTCTTTCTGTGGTGTTTGAATTTTTAACAGCCCGGTCTCACCACCAACGGCACTATTATATCCAAGAAAACCCTTAAAAAACAGCGATGTACAGGTTATACTGTGGACATTAAGGGTTAAAGAAATTGTAGGTGCTTGGTTTATGACAGAGAATGGGCAGTGTCAACAGCTTGTGAAGCAGTGCCCCCTGCTCTTATGCAAATGGGTTATTGGACATGACCATGATGATTTAATTTAAGATTGAGTTTCAGGACAGCTTCCTTGAGCCTGCATCGGTAATGCTCTGAAGTTGTGTCTGTAGCTTTATAAATTGAGCCCATTTATTGAATTCCAGATGGACAAGATATTCTATGTGAACCTGTCTGCCTGGCCTCACTTGTGCAACATTGACTTAGCTCACCACTTGGCCAATCAACCAGGAGCAGGGGCCTTTAATTATCCCTATTAGCACGGGATGATTTATCACTACCACATTTTAGGTGGCAGAGAGGTTAAGTAGCAGCGTACTTAAAAGGACAGTCTACTCAAGAATTGTTATTGTTTAAAAATATAGAAAATCCCTTTATTATCCATTCCCCAGTTTTGCATAACCAACACAGTTATATTAATATACTTGTTTCCTCTGTGATTACTTTGTATCTAAGCCTCTACAGACTGCCCACTTATTTGAGTTATTTTGCATTTTAGCCAATCAGTGCTGATACCTAGGTAACTCCACGTGCATGAGCACAATGTTATTTATATGGCACACATGAACTAACTGTCAAAATGCCATGAGATAAGAGGAGGCCTTCAAGTGCTTAGAAATTAGCATATAAGCCTACCTAGGTTTAGCTTTCAACAAAGAATACCAAGAGAACAAAGAAAATGTGATGATAAAAGTTAATTGGAATTGCATGCCCTATCTGAATCATGAACATATCATTTTGACTAGACTGTCCCTTTAAGACCGTTGCTACTAAACTAACAGTTCAGGCTCATTCACACAAGCCTCAAATGCTGGGGCCCTGAAGCTGCATTTGCAGCTTGATTAATTGGACCCATTGTGTTCAGCTAGCTCCCAGTAGTGCATTGGTTCTCCTTCAACATATAATACCAAGACAGTGAAGTCAAGTAGTGGTAGATAGAGACAGGTAGTAACTTTATCTACTTTGTATTGGTAAATGTAGTGACTGTGTTTTGGCTATTGATACAGAGCTAATTCCTGAAGCTACATCTTTTTCTTAGGTGTGACTTGTAAAACCCTTTGATTAAAGGCTTACATAGTATTTTAGACATTCTAAAATACATCAGATTATTTCTTTAGATTTTTAAAATATTTTTCATTTATTTATTTTTTTCATTAAGGACACCGGTTGCAAACATAAAAGGTCAAGGTTCCCTCATGATTACATATCAATATTATTTTTCTACTTCAACATATGTGCACATTCGTGATGAATATAATGCATTTGGAGAGCTCGAAGTTGAACTTTTAGGGTAAGTACAGATATTTCCTGCAAATAGTGATTCATAGTGTGATAAAGTTGAAATAAATATGATATGTTGTTGATGTTTCCAATTGAACACTGCAGAACGCAGAACATTCAACACATCAGAAAAGTTATAAAATTAAACAAGATGCATGTATGCTAATTATTTTACTTTCCGCTCTCCTCAAATTAATATGTTCCATGGATGTATATGGGATCTATTTGAAACTTTTAGATAAAACACTATGAATTAATAATTGTTCACTCAGTTATTGTTGGCATCCTTATTAACCGTGTTCTAATATATTTTTCAATATATATGTTCAAAATGTTAGCCTGAATCATGTACATTTCACACATTCTCGTTAAGTGAATAGAAACATTTGAGTTACTGGTGTATTATGGGCTTTGCCTATGCCTTCATGGAAAAAAAATTCTAAGCAAACAATGGGAAAAAAAGAACTTCATCAGAAATTGATACATGGCTAGATTACAAGTGGAGTGCTAAATTATCTTGTGCTTGCGGGCAAATTTGCTGTTTGGGTGTGCGCGATAATTAACAAGCTCACAGTAGTAATTAGCACTCCAAAAATTAACCAAAATGTAGCTCTCTGGTTAATTTTCTAAAAGTGCCCCAAATGCCCTCAAAATAGAGGGCCTTATAGTTTTTTATTAAAAAAGTAGTGTTTTTTGGGGCTTTAAAGTTGGTGGGAGTGGGATGTTAGAAAAAAAACAGCACTGAAAAGGGTCTTTACATTATTGCTGTCTATGGAAACTGTGTATTCCCATAGACCGCAATGTTAATATACATGTCTCCCTAAGTGTGATGCGGGAATCCAGACGTGGACCCGTTGCTCAGTGTGCCTAGAGGGATATGGCTGCACCTCACTGACGAGGCCCACAATAGGCCGAAACGTACGTCTGGGGTTTTGCTGTTTCTCTTGTTCGGAGAGGGATTGCCTGGTATTTCGGGGCTGGACTGTACTGTGAAGTCAGGATCAGACTGATATGCTACAGGAAAGTTTTTCTCTGTGAAAGGCACATATTGAGCAAAAAGAGGCTGCTTCTAGGGTGGTAACTAGCCATAGAACAAGCTATTATGCTATTGTTCGTTCCCAGGTTGAGCGCTTCTCTCTTTTTATTTATGCAAATTATGACACTTAGGGAAGTCTCCCTAAGTGTGATGCGGGAATCCAGACGTGGACCCGTTGCTCAGTGTGCCTAGAGGGATATGGCTGCACCTCACTGACGAGGCCCACAATAGGCCGAAACGTACGTCTGGGGTTTTGCTGTTTCTCTTGTTCGGAGAGGGATTGCCTGGTATTTCGGGGCTGGACTGTACTGTGAAGTCAGGATCAGACTGATATGCTACAGGAAAGTTTTTCTCTGTGAAAGGCACATATTGAGCAAAAAGAGGCTGCTTCTAGGGTGGTAACTAGCCATAGAACAAGCTATTATGCTATTGTTCGTTCCCAGGTTGAGCGCTTCTCTCTTTTTATTTATGCAAATTATGACACTTAGGGAAGTCTCCCTAAGTGTGATGCGGGAATCCAGACGTGGACCCGTTGCTCAGTGTGCCTAGAGGGATATGGCTGCACCTCACTGACGAGGCCCACAATAGGCCGAAACGTACGTCTGGGGTTTTGCTGTTTCTCTTGTTCGGAGAGGGATTGCCTGGTATTTCGGGGCTGGACTGTACTGTGAAGTCAGGATCAGACTGATATGCTACAGGAAAGTTTTTCTCTGTGAAAGGCACATATTGAGCAAAAAGAGGCTGCTTCTAGGGTGGTAACTAGCCATAGAACAAGCTATTATGCTATTGTTCGTTCCCAGGTTGAGCGCTTCTCTCTTTTTATTTATGTATATGCTTATATACATATAAAATGTATGTGTTAATATGTGTATATACATATATTAACAAATAAATATATCTATATATTCATATACCTATATATTTAAAAATACTGCCAATTTCTGCCCTACTTACCCCTTTCGTTTTGCGAGGCTCTTATACCGTCTCTGACGGAATCAGAACAAGGCCCCTAAAGGAGCAGTAGCTTGTGCAATGATAAATGCAGGAAGTGGATGAGATTGAACTTTATCCGTCAGGCATATGATAAATGGAGCCCCATATCTGAATCACAAACTTTAATTTTGGTTTCCATATTTATTTGTAGAGACAGGAAACATTTTGAGACTTTAAGATAACATTTTTAGTTACATGTACAGTAACATTAAAAAATTGCCTTATATTTATCTTTTTTTTTCATCAAATAATTTGTATTATTTTTCAAAACATAAGTGTACAGATAATAACAACATGTGCAGATATTGTAGGAGTGAAAGCTCAAAGACACAACTAGATTCAACCAAGGTAGTTCAAATTAAATCATGTAAAACCATGTAAAGTCATATGATATTAGAACAAGTCACATTGATTCAATTCAATCCAATTCAATTGTTCCTTTGTCACTAAAATTAACGCTAGTATATTTACTCATTAATTCAAGAGGTCTGTATCTAATTAGCATCATAATAAGAGCATTGGCAGTACTCCTTCCAGCCAAAATACAATTATTTAGCTTGTTCCCAAATAAATATAACATCAACAATAACGTCTTGCTTTCCATTATACGCGTAATACATTTTTTCTGATTCAAGCACATGACTCACTTCTTTTATCCACATGTTAGATGTGGGAGTTACAGTTTTTTTTCCAAAACCTAGGAATCAAGCGTCTGGCACAGCCAAGCATACAGTGGAGCAGTTTATTTCGGTATATGCATGCTACTTTAGGGATATCGCTTAGCAGCACTAAACTTGGGGTAAATGTAATGGGCCTTCCCAGTGCACTGTCAACGTGTTTATTTATATTGTCCCAATAGGAACGAAGGAGAGGACAAGTCCACCAAATGTGGGAGAGAGTACCCACCTACCCACAATGTCTCCAACAAAGTGAAGAGGAATTGGGGAAAATGCTATGTAGGCGATGGGGAGTTAAATACCATCTCGAAAGTAGTTTATAGTTCATTTCCACTAATGCTAATGATAAAGATGATTTTTTAGTTTCTGAAAATATGTGATGCCATTGGGTGTCTGTCATTTCTGTATTTAGTTCTTTTTCCCATTTTGTGATCAATTTAGGCTTCTTGCTGGAAAAGGTACCTCTAAGTAGATTGTATATGATAGATATGTGAGACTTGGTTATTGAGGGAGTCGTGCTCAATGTTTCAAGGGGAGTAAGGGGTGCTAGTGAGAATGGCATGCCTTATTTGTAGGTATGGGAACCATAAGTGAAAAGGAGTGCCCAATAGCTGATGTATGTCAGCTTGGGACTTTATAAGCCCATTTTGTAGTACCATGTGTGTCGGAATATTAGTGGGGGCACCTGTGATCTGTGGCAGGGGGAAGGTGTGAGGATTATTAAGCAGAGGGGAGAGAGGTGACATCTGTGTCGAAATCTGTCTGTCTTCAGTTAAGGTTTTGTCCCATGTTTTAAGTGTAGCAGCAATGTAGTAATTTCCCCAAATCTCTATAGGTCTGTTTTTGTGTGGTATCCAGCACTGGTCACCCAGATTCAAGCCGCCGGCCAGAAAGGTTTCCATCTGTACCCAGGGCTTCCCTGATGGAGAGTGTTTCCAAGCAACTATGCAAGCAATATGGACCGATTTATAGTAGTTCATTAAATTCAGGGATCCCAAACCTCCATCTTCCTTATTTAAAAATAAAGTACTCCTAGCTACTCTGGGTCTCTTTTGAGCCCAGATGAATGAGTCTAACATTTCTCTTGCAAGGTGTATCCAGTCCACGGATTCATCCTTTACTTGTGGGATATTCTCCTTCCCTACAGGAAGTGGCAAAGAGAGAACACAGCAGAGCTGTCCATATAGCTCCCCCTCTAGCTCCACCCCCCAATCATTCTCTTTGCCGGCTCTAAGCACTAGGGTCTCTCTACGGGAAGGTAAAGTGAATGTGGTGTTAGAATTGTAGTTTTTATTATCTTCAATCAAAAGTTTGTTATTTTAAATGGTACCGGTTTGTACTATTTACTCTCTAGCAGAAAAGTGATGAAGATTTCTGCTGAGAGGAAAATGATTTTAGCATGTTGTAACTAAAATCCACTGCTGTTCCCACACAGGACTGAGGAGTACCAGAAAACTTCAGTTGGGGGGAACAGTTTGCAGGGTGAACTGCAATAAGGTATGTTCAGTCATTTATTTCTAGACAAGACTGAGATAATGCTAGAAGGGACTGACAATATCCCCATGAGGGGAGGGTAAGCTATGTTCACAGACTTAGTAAGGAACTGAATGCTTACATAATAGGGCTAATTATGCTGGTTGACACTTATTCAGGGCAATCGATTGTTTAGCTAAGGGAAATATCGTTTGCAAGACACTTTGAAAGTCCTTTTGGGTTCTTTCTGGGGTTATTTCCCACATGGCTATTTTTTATTCACTTAGAAGTAATTTCTTAGGCCTCACAGCTCCGGAATAGAGTGGGAGGAGCCTAATTTTGCGCCTCAGATGCGCAGTTAGAATTGCAAAGTTCATGCTGTTTCACATGGAGGGTCCTGCTGCTGTTTGAGGGCCTTATAGAAGCTATATTCCCCAAAATCTGATCCCTAAGGGCAGGTAGGGCCACAGCAAGGCTGTGGCAAGGTGCTGTACTAATTTTAACCGGGTGTTGGCTTTAGGCTGCTCTGGTTTGGGCATTAAGGGGTTAATCGTTTTGCAACTTGTGGTGCAATCTTATTAAGGCTTTAGGTACATACTGTGAAAATGTCAAGAGGATTGCTGCATTTTTCACTGTTTTGTAAAATTGTGTGCTCTTTTTATCTCTTAAAGGCACAGTAACATTTTTTCAAATTGTGTTTTTTATTTGATTAAAGTGATTTCCAAGCCTGCTTGTGTATACTACTAGTCTATTAAACATGTCTGACACTAAGGAAAATCCTTGTTCAATGTGTTTAGAAGCCATGGTGGAACCCCCTCTCAGAATGTGTCCCACTTGTACTGATATGTCTATACACTTTAAAGATCATATTGTTGCACTTAAGAATGTGGCCCAAGATGATTCTCAGACTGAAGGTAATGAGGGTAGCCCATCTGCCTCTCCCCAAGTGTCACAACCAGTTACGCCCGCGCAAGCGACGCCTAGTACCTCTAGTGCGTCTAACCCTTTTACATTACAAGAATTAGCGTCAGTCATGGATAATTCTCTTACAGCCTTCTTATCTAAACTGCCCGTGTTACCTGCAAAGCGTGATAGCTCCGTTTTAAGAACAGATTATGAGCATTCTGACGCTTTGGTAGCCGTATCAGATATACCCTCACAACGCTCTGAAGTGGGAGCGAGGGATTTGATGTCTGAGGGAGAAGTCTCTGATTCAGGAAGGGTTCCTCCTCAGACAGATCCAGATACATTGGCTTTTAAATTTAAACTAGAACACCTCCGCGTTTTGCTTAGGGAGGTATTAGCTACTCTGGATGACTGAGACCCTTTGGTGATCCCAGAGAAATTGTGTAAAATGGACAAGTACCTAGAGGTCCCTGTTTACACGGATACGTTTCCGGTCCCTAAGAGGATTGCGGATATCGTTACTAGGGAGTGGGATAGACCAGGTGTTCCCTTTGCTCCCCCTCCTGTTTTTAAGAAAATGTTCCCCATACCTGACCCTGTACGGGACTCGTGGCAGACGGTCCTTAAGGTGGAGGGGGCTGTTTCTTCACTTGCTAAACGCACAACCATACCAATTGAAGACAGTTGTGCTTTTAAAGACACTATGGATAAGAAGTTAGAGGGTTTACTTAAGAAAATTTTTGTTCAACAAGGTTTTCTTCTCCAGCCTATTGCCTGCATTATTCCTGTAACTACTGCAGCCGCTTTCTGGTTTGAGGTGCTGGAAGACTCGCTCCAGACGGAGACCTCATATGAGGAAATTATGGATAGAATTAAGGCTCTAAAGCTAGCTAATTCTTTTATCACTGACGCCGCTTTCCAAATAGCTAAGTTAGCGGCGAAAAATTCAGGTTTCGCCATTTTGGAGCACAGGGCACTATGGCTAAAGTCCTGGTTGGCCGATGTGTCATCTAAATCCAAGCTTTTGAACATCCCTTTCAAAGGAAAGACCCTCTTCGGGCCTGAATTGAAAGAGATCATTTCAGAAATCACCGGGGGAAAAGGCCATGCTCTCCCTCAAGACAAGTCCTTTAAGACAAAGAACAAAGCTAATTTTTGTTCCTTTCGTAATTTCAGGAACGGCCCCGCTTCATCCTCTCCGGCTGCAAAGCAAGATGGTAACGCTTCACAGCCCAAGGCAACCTGGAAACCTTACCAGGGCTGGAATAAGGGTAAACAGGCCAAAAAGCCTGCAGCTGCCAACAAGACAGCATGAAGGGGTAGCCCCCAATCCGGGACCGGATTTAGTAGGGGGCAGACTCTCTCTCTTCGCTCAGGCCTGGGCAAGAGATGTACACGATCCTTGGGCATTAGATATTGTATCCCAGGGATATCTTCTAGAATTCAAGGGTTCCTCCTCCAAAGGGGAGGTTCCACATTTCTCGTCTGTCTACAGATCAGACAAAGAAAGAAGCGTTTTTACACTGTGTAGAAGATCTACATACAATGGGAGTGATCCACCCAGTTCCAATCATGGAACAAGGGCTGGGTTTTTACTCAAACCTGTTTGTGGTTCCCAAAAAAGAGGGAACTTTCAGACCCATCCTGGATCTAAAAATTCTAAAAAGATTCCTAAGAGTCCCATCATTCAAAATGGAGACCATTCGTACAATCTTACCAGTGATCCAGGAAGGTCAATATATGACTACCATGGATCTAAAGGATGCATACCTACACATTCCTATCCACAAAGATCATCACCAGTTTCTCAGGTTCGCCTTTCTGGACAAGCATTACCAGTTTGTGGCTCTTCCTTTCGGCTTAGCCACTGCTCCCAGAATTTTCACAAAGGTGCTAGGGTCCCTCCTGGCGGTTCTAAGACCGTGGGGCATAGCAGTGGCGCCTTACCTAGACAACATCTTAATTCAGGCACCGTTCTTCCAAAGAGCCAAGTCTCACATGGAGATTGTATTGGCCTTTCTGCGGTCTCACGGGTGGAAGGTGAACATAAAAAAGAGTTCCCTTTCCCCTCTCACAAGGGTTCCCTTCCTAGGGACTCTAATAGACTCGGTAGAAATGAAAATATTTCTGACGGAGGTCAGAAAATTAAAACTCTTAACTACTTGCCGAGTTCTTCATTCCATTCCCCGGCCATCTGTGGCTCAATGCATGGAGACAATCGGATTAATGGTAGCGGCAATGGACATAGTCCCTTTTGCTCGGATACACCTCAGACCACTGCAACTATGCATGCTGAAACAGTGGAATGGGGATTATGCAGATTTGTCTCCTCAAATTCAGTTGGACCAGGAGACCAGAGATTCTCTTCTCTGGTGGTTGTCTCAGGATCACCTGTCTCAAGGAATATGTTTCCGCAGACCAGAGTGGATCATTGTAACGACCGACACCAGTCTGTTAGGCTGGGGGGTGGTCTGGGATTCCCTGAAAGCTCAGGGCTTATGGTCTCAGGAAGAAAAGCTTCTCCCGATAAACATTCTGGAACTGAGGGTGATATTCAGGCATGGCCTTAACTAGCTGCGGCCAAATTCATCAGATTTCAGTCGGACAACATCACGACTGTAGCTTAAGTCAATCATCGGGGGGAACAAAGAGTTCCCTAGCGATTACCGTTGTAACCAAAATAATAAAGTGGGCGGAGGATCACTCCTGCCAGCTCTCAGCAATTCACATTGCAGGAGTAGACAACTTTGAGGCGGATTTCCTAAGTCGTCAGACTTTTCACCCGGGGGAGTGGGAACTACACCCGAAGGTGTTTGCCCAGCTGAATCAGCTATGGGGCACTCCAGAGTTGGATCTGATGGCATCCCGTCAGAGCACCAAACTTCCTCTCTACGGGTCCAGGTCCCGGGACCCCAAGGCGGTATTGATAGATGCTCTAGCAGCACCTTGGTCCTGCAATCTGGCTTATGTTTTTCCACCGTTTCCCCTTCTCCCTCGTCTGGTTGCCAGAATCAAGCAGGAGAAGGCTTCGGTGATTCTGATAGCGCCTGCGTGGCCATGCAGGACTTGGTATGCAGACCTAGTGGACATGTCATCTGTCCCACCATGGACACTTCCAATGAGGCAGGATCTTCTAATACAGGCTCCGTTTAAGCATCCAAATCTAGTTTCTCTACGTCTGACTGCTTGGAGATTGAACGCTTAATTCTATCAAAGCGTGGTTTCTCTGAGTCAGTTATAGATACTCTGATTCAGGCTAGAAAGCCTGTCACCAGGAAAATCTACCATAAGATATGGCGGAAATATCTGGGTTGGTGTGCATCCAAGGGTTACTCATGGAGTAAGATTAGGATTCCAAGGATATTGTCTTTCCTCCAAGAAGGATTGGAGAAAGGATTGTCAGCTAGTTCCTTAAAGGGACAGATATCTGCTCTGTCTATTCTTTTACACAAGAGTCTGGCAGAGGTACCAGATGTTCAAGCGTTTGCTCAGGCTTTAGTCAGAATCAAGCCTGTCTATAAACCTGTGGCTCCGCCATGGAGTCTAAATCTAGTTCTTTCAGTTCTTCAAGGGGTTCCGTTTGAACCTTTACATTCCATAGACATTAAGTTGTTATCTTGGAAAGTTTTGTTTCTGGTAGCTATCTCTTCTGCTCGAAGAGTTTCAGAATTATTTGCCTTACAGTGTGATTCACCTTACCTGGTGTTCCACGCAGATAAGGTAGTTTTGCGTACCAAGCCTGGTTTTCTTCCTAAAGTTGTTTCTAACAAGAATATTAACCAGGAAATAGTTGTTCCTTCTCTGTGTCCTAATCCTTCTTCGAAGAAGGAACGTCTGTTACACAATCTTGATGTAGTTCGTGCTTTAAAGTTCTATTTACAAGCAACTAAGGATTTCAGACAAACATCCTCCTTGTTTGTTATCTATTCTGGTAAGAGGAGAGGTCATAAAGCGACTGCTACCTCTCTTTCCTTTTGGCTGAAAAGCATCATCCGTTTGGTCTATGAGACTGCTGGCCAGCAGCCTCCTGAAACAATTAATGCTCATTCTACAAGAGCAGTGGCTTCCACATGGGCTTTCAAAAATGTTGAACAGATTTGTAAGGCAGCGACTTGGTCTTCACTGCATACTTTTTCCAAATTTTACAAATTCGATACTTTTGCTTCTTCGGAGGCTATTTTTGGGAGAAAGGTTTTGCAAGCAGTGGTGCCTTCCATTTAAGGTACCTGTCTTGTTCCCTCCCTTCATCCGTGTCCTAAAGCTTTGGTATTGGTATCCCACAAGTAAAGGATGAATCCGTGGACTGGATACACCTTGCAAGAGAAAACAGAATTTATGCTTACCTGATAAATTACTTTCTCTTGTGGTGTATCCAGTCCACGGCCCGCCCTGGCATTTAAGTCAGGTAAAATTTTTTATTTAAACTACAGTCACCACTGCACCCTAAGGTTTCTCCTTTTTCTTTCTAACCTTTGGTCGAATGACTGGGGGGTGGAGCTAGAGGGGGAGCTATATGGACAGCTCTGCTGTGTGCTCTCTTTGCCACTTCCTGTAGGGAAGGAGAATATCCCACAAGTAAAGGATGAATCCATGGACTGGATACACCGCAAGAGAAAGTAATTTATCAGGTAAGCATAAATTCTGTTTTTTTGTTGTTTTAGTAGATATTGTGTGGGGAGGTCTAATGGAAGAGCCTGGAACAAGTATAGGTATTTAGGGAGGAGATTCATTTTTATTACATTGATACGTCCCACCCAAGATAGATGACCTTGTCTACTCCAGAGTTCTAAGGATTTACTGGTTTCTAGTTGGAGGGGTATATAATTAAGATTAACCCCTTAATGACCGGACCATTTTTCAATTTTCTTACCCTTAATGACAATGGCTATTTTTACATTTCTGCAGTGTTTGTGTTTAGCTGTAATTTCCCTCTTACTCATTTATTGTACCCACACATATTATATACCGTTTTTCTCGCCATTAAATGGACTTTCTAAAGATACCATTATTTTCATCATGTCTTATAATTTACTAAAAAAAAAAATAATAAAATATGAGGAAAAAATGGAAAAAAAACACACTTTTTCTAACTTTGACCCCCAAAATATGTTACACATCTACAATCACTAAAAAACACCCATGCTAAATAGTTTCGAAATTTTGTCCTGAGTTTAGAAATACCCAATGTTTACATGTTCTTTGCATTTTTTGCAATTTATGGGGCAATAAATACAAGTAGCACTTCGCTATTTCCAAACCACTTTTTTTCAAAATTAGCGCTAGTTACATTGGAACCCTGATATCTGTCAGGAATACCTGAATATCCCTTGACATGTATATATTTTTTTTTAGAAGACAACCCAAAGTATTGATCTAGGCCCATTTTGGTATATTTCATGCCACCATTTCACCGCCAAATGCGATCAAAAAAAAAAAAGTTCACTTTTTCACAAAATTTGTCACAAACTTTAGGTTTCCCACTGAAATTATTTACAAACAGCTTCTGCAATTATGGCACAAATGGTTGTAAATGCTTCTCTGGGATCCCCTTTTTTCAGAAATAGCAGACTTATATGGCTTTGGGGTTGCTTTTTGGTAATTAGAAGGCCGCTAAATGCCGCTGCGCACCACACGTGTTTTATGCCCAGGAGTGAAGGGGTTAAATTAGGTAGCTTGTAGGGAGCTTGCAGGGTTAATTTTAGAGATCAGCCTCCCACCTGACACATCCCACCCCCTGATCCCTCCCAGCTTGTAGGGTTAATTTTAGCTTTAGTATAGTGTAGTAGACAACCCCAAGTATTGATCTAGGCCCATTTTGGTATATTTTATGCCACCATTTCACCGCCAAATGCGAGCAAATAAAAAAAAAAACTTAACATTTTTCACAATTTTAGGTTTCTCACTGAAATTATTTACAAACAGCTTGTGCAATTATGGCAGAAATTGTTGTAAAAGCTTCTCTGGGATCCCCTTTGTTCAGAAATAGCAGACTTATATGACTTTGGCGTTGCTTTTTGGTAATTAGAAGGCCGCTAAATGCTGCTGCGCACCACACGTTAATTATGCCCAGCAGTGAAGGGGTTAAATTAGGTAGCTTGTAGGGAGCTTGCAGGGTTAATTTTAGAGATCAGCCTCCCACCTGACACATCCCACCCCCTGATCCCTCCCAAACAGCTCTCTTCCCTCCCCCACCCCACAATTGTTCCCGCCATCTTAAGCACTGGCAGAAAGTCTGCCAGTACTAAATAAAAGAGGTTTTTTTTTTTTTTTTAAATAAAAATAATAAAGTATTTTAGCTGTGATGGACCCCTGCCTTAGCCCCAACCTCCCTGATCCCCCCTCCAGCTCTCTAACCCTCTCCCCTACCTAATTACCGCCATCTTGGGTACTGGCAGCTGTCTGCCAGTACCCAGTTTGGCCCCAAAAAACCCCCAAAAAGTATTTTTATTTTATTTTTTACTTAAAAAACTATTTTTGTAGTGTAGCAGCCCCCCACAATACCCCCACCCCCAACCCCTCCCAGATCCTTTTATATTTTTTTTTTTTAAAAATCCCTTTTTTTCCCCCTTTCTGCCCTCATTCATTGGTGTCAGTGTGGCTAATGGGTGCACGTGCACGCACTCACGTGCACGCTCACGTGCACACTCGCGCATCGTGCACGTGCACGCGCATCGCGCACGCGCACCCTCACACCCGGCACTATCGCTACCGGTGCAGAGAGGGCCACAGAGTGGCTCTCTCTGCATCGGGGGCTTGTAAAGTGGTATTGCAGGATGCCTCCATATCGAGGCATCACTGCAATACCCTCAGAGCTGCTGGAAGCATTTGTGATCTCTTCCAGCACTCTGTTAGACAACTGACGTACCAGGTACGTCCATTGTCATTAACTGCTTGTTAATGCATGACGTACCTGGTACGTCAGTTGTCATTAAGGGGTTAAACAATTCCATATGGTTAGGCGAGATGTCTATCCCTAAATAGTGTATTTTGTCAGTCACTTGAAAAGAGGTATGGCTTGTAATGTACTGTAATTCATCCTCTGTAATGTGTATCGGTAGCAGCATCGATTTCTCCATATTAACAGAGAAATTTGAAGCTAGCTTATATTCCTTCAGCTCTCCAAGTAGGGCAGGGATGGAGGTAATTGGGGAGCGTTTTGTAAATATAATGTCGTCTGCATATAGGAGACATTTTTGGTGGATCCCTCCGAAGGAGACACCCTGGATAAGGGGATTACTTCTTATTCGTGCAGCCAATGCCTCTACCACCAAAGCAAACAGTAACGGTGAAAGAGGGCATCCCTGACGGGTACCATTATTTACATAAATTTTCTGTGAAAGTGTATTGTTTGCACTAACACGTGCTGATGGGCTAGTGTAAAGTGCTTTTATACAGGAAACCAAATTTTGACAGGATGGACCAGAGAAAATCCCAGTCTACCCTGTCAAAGACTTTTTCCGCATCTGTGGATAATAGGACTAAGGGCATTTTAGTGGACAAAGCAGTAAATAGAGTATGTAAAACTCGGATGGTGTTGTCCTTAGCTTCTCTGCCTGGGATAAATCCGGTTTGGTCGGAGTGTACTAAAAAAGGTATATATTTATTTATTCTTGTGGCTATTAGTTTGGCATACAGTTTAATGTCGATGGTTATTAAGGAAATGGGGCGGTAGTTGGATACTTTATCGTTAGGTTTGTTTGGTTTAGGAATAACAGAAATAGTGGCCTCCAGAAGGGTTGGTGTTAGTTGTCCTTCGTGGTCTATGGAGTGATACATACTTAGCAGGTGGGGACAGAGAAGGGATTTAAACATATGGTAAAATTTAGGAGTAAATCCATCGGGGCATGGAGCCTTACCCTGGGGTAGATTTTTGATAGCTAACATAATTTCTTGAATTGAAAACTGCTCGTCTAATGCTTCACAATCTGTCTTGAGTAATGTAGGGAGTCGAACCTGGGACAAATAGTTGTTAATCTTATTAAGTTTGGTTTCCAGGTCTAGGGTTGGAATATTGTATAGTGAAGAGTAATATTGCGCAAATTGATTAACAATGTTCGTGTTATTGGTGTAAGTTGTTCCACCGGGGTCTGTAATTTTAGCTAAAAAGGTTTTGTAATGCTTCTTCTTCAGAGATCTAGCGAGAAGACACCCCGCTTTATTGCTCTCAATAAAAATTGTTGATTTCGCCGTAAGTGCCCACATATGGGCATTTTTAATTAGGTATTGATTTAGTTCTTCTCTAGCTTACTGGGATTTCTGTAAGAGCGATTGGGATTGTGGATTACGTTTTAGTTCGCTTTCACAGTTATTAAAGTTAGAGGTCAGTAAGATAAATTGGGCTTCTCTTTGCTTACGTTGTCTATGTGTATGACCCATTATCACCCCCCTAATATAACATTTGTACGCCTTCCAATTGTTGGTTGCAGAAGTAGCCGAGGGGGCGTTAAAAGAGAAGAATTCAGTTGTATTTTCAGCTAAGTCTGTTGTGACTAAGGGGTCTAAGAAAATCTGGTCGCTCAGTCTCCAACATTGCTGATATTGTGGTTTGACTGACCACAGGAAATTGGTGTACACCATGCTGTGATCTGACCAAGCAGTGTGAAAGAGTCTTGAGTCACATAGAGAGGTAAGTGTTTGCTGCTCACAAAAAATATAGTCTAGGCGAGTGTATGAGCGTTGTGAGTTAGAGAAGAATGTGAAATCTTTAGAATTTGGATGGGTCATTCTCCAGGTATCAAAAAAGGGTATAGCACGTATTGCCTGCCAATTAGCCTTTATCTGAGAATTTTGAATGTAAGATCGACCTGTGGAAGTGTCAAGTGTAGGGCTAATTGGGAAATTAAAGTCACCGCCCAGGAACACCAGACCTTTTGATATATCTAAGACTTGATTTATAACTTTACGGAAGAATGAAGGCTTGGGGCGAATAGGCGCATATATATTTGCCAAAGTAATGGGTCTGCCAAAATATAGTCCCGTTAAAACTAGAATTCGGCCTTCTAGGTCAGAGTATTTATTAAGTAGTACAAACGAGGTGCCTTTTCTAAAGGAGATGCACACTTCATTATGTTTTGTCGGGCCTGAGCTTAAAAAATGTTGGTCATAATATAACTGCGATAGTTTGGGCTCATTAGTTTTTTTAAAGTGGGTCTCTTGTGTCATGATAATATCAATTTTCTTTTTATAAAAATCATGAAAGGCTATTGAGCGTTTCTGGGGGAAAGGAAACCCTTTACATTCTGTGTAGCTAATTTAAACTGGTTAGGTTGGTTATGTTCAGGCATATGGCCTTGGGTGTAAGTAACCTTATGTGTATGGGCTAGTGCTGCAAAAGTTGTGTAAGATCCAGGTAACCCTGCTGTTTCTTGCATACAAAAATATACTATACAAATAAGTACACTTTAACAATATAAACAATTGAACTGATTCAGGGATACCACGTATTCTAAGATTATTTATTTGTGCCCTATTCTCACTGTCATCAAGTTTATTCTCCAAGTCAGAAATCTGTGACTGCTGTGCCTCTATGGAGTGTGACATGTCTGTCATTTCTTTAATGATTTCTTCCCTATCGTCTTCCAGCGTCTCTACCCTATATCCAAGCTCATTTATGTCCTTTTTCAATTCAGCACACTCGGCTTTAATACAGGATTGAACTTGGTTAATTAAAGCTTCCATAGCTTTTAGTGTTACTGGAGCATCTTTAGGCTGTGAGTGTGGGCTTGAAGGTGATGCTAGAGGCTGTGACGCATCTGGACTATCAGATAATTCCTCATCCTCACTGGAGGCTTGAGGAAGATCAATTTTCTTTTTTGTATTGTCAGGTTTTTTAAAGAAGGTGTTTACTGAACCAGTTGTCGTGTTAGATTTTAAGGTCTTGTCAGGTTTAGTGGCTCTACACTGTGCCATGGTGATGACGTTAAAAAGGCTTGTTTTCCTTATAGATAATACTTTATCCCTTTTTAGCAGCAAGCCTATTTATGTGCTCTCATATACTTAGTAAGATAGAGCGAGGCGGATTGATGCAGCTCTCACTTTATTATAATTATGATTGTCCCTTATATGTTATTATATCGCTAATTTTTGGGTGTTGCCCCCGATGTGATCAAAGTAAAAGTTAAGCTAAAGTGCTTGGGGCTGTGTTCATCTATTGCTGTTTACGGCATGAGGCTACTATTTATTTCCTTGTTAAAGATGGCGACTATCATATGTGCGTCACAGTGCTGTTCTGCTTACCGGGTCTGCATTAGCATCCGTGTTAAGTTGATACACCACTCCGGTATTTACAGTTCTGCCTTTAAGGGTTGTCAGCAGTCTCCAGCCATAACCGCTCTGTGTGTGACACTACATCTCCGACCCAGAACCGAATGTAGTTAGGCTTGAGATGCGGCCTCTGCCGTGATCAAGGTGTCAGGTTCAGGGCGCCTATAGCGGCTAAAAAGTGAGGTTGATAGGATCTCCGCTCCTTCCCACTACCTCTATATATTAAATACGGGCACTTTTTTGAGCTTTAGATAGCCTGAGGGAAAGCTCCGTCTACACCACAGCAGAAGCTCTAGGTTGGTGCAGCCATTCAGTACGCCTGCACGCTCCGCACTCCCCTTTATTAATCTTTTATCTCTATTTTCCTTAAGTTCTAAAATAAGTTTTTTTTATTTCCCATTCTAAATAGTGATTGTTTGTCCTTTATAAATAACATCTCTCAGCGGAAGAGAGATGTTATTTATAAAGGATTTGTCTGCAGATATTTTGCAATATAGTGATAGTTAATATATATAATGCATACAGAATTTTTTTTCCTGTACCTTTAACTGCATCATTGTCATTGTATTTTTACCCTGTCTTCAAATATATTATTAATTTCAAACATTTAGCTCATCCTCAAAGAGACGTGAAAGTAAATCATTGAATTTGATCACTTTCTCAAATAGTTCTAAACTGCTCATTACATATATTTAAAGGACCATTACATTTAACAATGAGATCTAAAAATGTTTAAGGATTCATTATAGCAAAAAAAAAGACTTTAATTTAATTGTGCCTCCAGAGAAGAAAAGTGCACTAGAGAACGTTAACCTTGGATGAGAGTAAACAGAATCAGATGCGTAACTAGAAACTCAAGACCCCCGGTGCAAGAATCCATAAAGCCCACCTCTCCCGACAACAGACATTCATTAGTACCCAGAGTCACCTATGTGTGCACACACATTTAGCTTCTGTAATATTAATATTTACAAGATATGCCGCTGGAGAGTGTACTAGCTAGCACAGTATGAGTATATATATATATATATATATATATATATATATATATATATATATATCAGTGACGTGCAGTGAGGTCGGAGACAGGTGAGGCACTGGCTAGGATATGTCTTCATTCTTTAGATATCCTTTGTTGAAGAAATAGCAATGTACATGGGTGAGCCAATCACATGAGGTATCGATTGTGCGGCCACCAATCAGCAGCTATTGAGCATATTTAGATATGATTTTCAACAAAGGATATCAAGAGAATTAAGGAAATTAGATATTAGATGTAAATTGGACAGAGGGGGTGGGAGAGAGAGACACAAATAGAGACAGAGGGGAGAGAGAGACACAAATAGAGACAGAGGAGAGAGAGACAGAGAAAGAGACCATGGGGGAGAATGAGACACGTAAGGAGAGAGACAGAGGGGGTGGGAGAGACAGGGAGAGAGAGATGGCTAGAGAGAGACAGAGGGGGAGAGGGAGAGAAATAGAGAGACAGGGGAGAGAGAGAGAGACAGAGGGGGAGGGAGAGACAGAGAGGTTCAAGGTATATTATAATAAAAATAATGTGGACAAATAGTAGTATAACTATGTATTTCATTAACTCCCCTGCTGCTGCATCATTACATAACTACTATTTGTGCACATTATTTTTTATTATAATATACCTTGATTCATGATCAAGGTATATTATAATAAAAATAATGTGGACAAATAGTAGTATAACTATGTATTTCATTAACTCCCCTGCTGCTGCATCATTACATAACTACTATTTGTGCACATTATTTTTTATTATAATATACCTTGATTCATGATCAAGGTATATTATAATAAAAATAATGTGGACAAATAGTACTAACTCCCCTGCTTCTGCCTAGATGCGCTCTCCCGCTTTAAAAATGAAAGCATTAGCATAGACCCTTTCTGTTGTGACTTACCCGTAACAAATTAAATATATGGCCAGGCTCCGGTGCTCCGGTGCTCCGTCGCTCCGTCCGCGTCCAAGTGAACCAGAAGGGATGAGCTGATCAGGTGGCAACACACAGCCCTTCCTTCACAGACTTTGCCGCCAGCCTACAAGTCTCCAGTACTTCTGCGCTGCGCTCTGGATTCTTTCTTGCGCATGCGCAGGGAGCCAATCAATAACGGTCACGTTCTCCTGGTGTTGTCAATCACAGGAGAACATGACCGTCTGATTGGCTCCCTCTCTAAGAGGCATTACGAGTCATGCCTCCGATTGGCCAATATTTTCCTGGCTGACAATCAGTCAGCCTGTGACAGCCAGTGGGTGGTGTTTTGATCCTTCGCCGGTTATTTGAAAAATGCCATGATGTTACGCAATGGAGAGGTACAAAAGTACAGTGCCTCTCCATAGCGTAACTTGGGGAAAAAAAGTGAATAGTTGTGTTATGCCAGCAGGTGTCGCTAATGTTCATAATATGCACCCATGTTGCGCTATGGAGTATGTCTGCTCTGCATCTCCATAGCGTAACATGGGGGAGAAATTAAAAAGTACATTTTTTTTTTTTAACACAATTTTTTAATGTTATTTATATTATACATTTAAATAAACTTTGGGCCCATATGGCAGGGTAGGCTCTGCCTACCCTGCCTCCTATGACTGCACGTCCTTGATATATATATATATATATGTGAGGAGGTTCTGGTTGTTGGCACTCGGCACGACTCTCTCTAACTCGTCGGTCTATCTGGATGGTGAGATATATCAAACCCTCCAGAGTCCTGGGTAGTTCTGTACGTGCCAACTCATCCTTGAGTGCATCACATAAGCCAAGCCTATATTGATTACGGAGTGCTATATAACTCCACTGCGAATTCTTTATGTAAAGCTTGAACTCTGTTAAGTATTCTTCGACCGGGCGGCGGCCTTGTTTTAATGAGCACATTTTGGCTTCTGTGGTTAATTGTTTCTGTGTATCTTCATACAAAGCACTCATTTGTGCGAAGAAATCCATGAGGGATCTCAAGATAGGATCATCATTTTCAAAAAACAGATCAGCCCATACCCTGGGCTCTCCTTTCAGGAAGGAGATAACAGTCATAACCTTAATCCTCTCAGTGTGATAGGTTTTTGGTCTCATTAAAAAGAGTAGGTTACAAGCGTTCCTGAACTGCCAAAAGGTAGACCTTTCGCCAGAAAATTTTTCTGGTAGGCAAACTTGTGGTTCTGTAGTGTTGTCTCTAATTACAGCCCTAAGGCTATCATTTTGCATTTGAAGCTCTCTTAATCCTTGTGTCAGCTGGTCCACATGCTGTGACAAGTTATAAAGAACGTTAGGAATGTCTGCTGGATCCATGTTTTGGGCCAATTAATATGTGAGGCAGCAGTGTATATTTTATTTAAACAAGTGGTATTGACTGTGGATCACAACTGCAGGAAGGTAGAATATGTTAGGAGAAAAAATACGGCAGGCTCTCACTCCAAAACTGAGGTTAAAATTTCAAAATTTATTGAGGCATATTAAAAGAACATTTCAGACATGGCAGGTAAAACTAGCAGGGTAATCTTACATGTTTCGCGCCCCCTACAGGCGCTTAATCAGGGGGCGCGAAACATGTAAGATTACCCTGCTAGTTTTACCTGCCATGTCTGAAATGTTCTTTTAATATGCCTCAATAAATTTTGAAATTTTAACCTCAGTTTTGGAGTGAGAGCCTGCCGTATTTTTTCTCCTTACATACTCTTGGAAGTCTGATCCCCTGCACCCTGGCTACTGCTCTCCGTGCGTGAGGATTATCTGTTTATGGGACTCCTTTTTCTCCTTCCGCCTGTTCTCGCGGTTTGGTACCTGGATCTGCTTTCCGGCTAACAGTGTGTCCAGCTAGCTGCGTTCAACCTGTTTCTCCATTAAGGTAGAATATGTTGTTCAGAGAGGTGTGTGAACTTTCTCACTCAGTGAAGTATCAGAGTTGTTCTGATTAACAGGTTACAGGAGAGTATACAATGTAACTTCCTATGGCCTAGATTTAGAGTTGGGCGGTAGCCGTGAAAACCAGCGTTAGAGGCTCCTAACGCTGGTTTTTACCGCCCTCTGGTATTTAGAGTCAGTCAGGAAAGGGTCTAACGCTCACTTTCCAGCCGCGACTTTTCCATACCGCAGATCCCCTTACGTCAATTGCGTATCCTATCTTTTCAATGGGATCTTTCTAACTCCTGTATTTAGAGTCGTGTCTGAAGTGAGCGTTAGAATTCTAACGACAAAACTCCAGCCGCAGAAAAAAGTCAGTAGTTAAGAGCTTTCTGGGCTAACGCCGGTTTATAAAGCTCTTAACTACTGTGCTCTAAAGTACACTAACACCCATAAACTACCTATGTACCCCTAAACCGAGGCCCCCCTACATCGCCGCCACTCTATAAAAAATTTTTAACCCCTAATCTTCCGCTCCGTACACTGCCGCCAACTACGTTATCCCTATGTACCCCTAATCTGCTGCCCCTAACACCGCCGACCCCTATATTATATTTATTAACCCCTAATCTGCCCCCCACAACGTCGCCTCCACCTGCCTACACTTATTAACCCCTAATCTGCCGAGCAGACCGCACCGCTATTATAATAAAGTTATTAACCCCTAATCCGCCTCACTCCCGCCTCAATAACCCTATAATAAATAGTATTAACCCCTAATCTGCCCTCCCTAACATCGCCGACAGCTAACTTCAAGTATTAACCCCTAATCTGCCGATCGGAGCTCACCGCTACTCTAATAAATTTTTTAACCCCTAAAGCTAATTTTAACCCTAACCCTAACACCCCCCTAAGTTAAATATAATTTTATTCTAACTAAATAAATTAACTCTTATTAAATAAATTATTCCTATTTAAATCTAAATACTTACCTGTAAAATAAACCCTAATATAGCTACAATATAAATTATAATTATATTATAGCTATTTTAGGATTAATATTTATTTTACAGGCAACTTTGTATTTATTTTAACCAGGTACAATAGCTATTAAATAGTTATTAACTATTTAATAGCTAAAATAGTTAAAATAATTACAAAATTACCTGTAAAATAAATCCTAACCTAAGTTACAATTAAACCTAACACTACACTATCAATAAATTAATTAAATACAATACCTACAATTATCTACAATTAAACCTATCACTACACTATCAATAAATTAATTAAATACAATATCTACAATTATCTACAATTAAACCTAACACTACACTATCAATAAATTATTTAAATAAAATATCTACAAATAAATACAATGAAATAAACTAACTAAAGTACGAAAAATAAAAAAGAACTAAGTTACAAAAAATAAAAAAATATTTACAAACATTAGAAAAATATTACAACAATTTTAAACTAATTACACCTACTCTAAGCCCCCTAATAAAATAACAAAGCCCCCCAAAATAAAAAATGCCCTACCCTATTCTAAATTAAAAAAGTTCAAAGCTCTTTTACCTTACCAGCCCTGAACAGGGCCCTTTGCGGGGCATGCCCCAAAAGAATTCAGCTCTTTTGCCTTTAAAAAAAAACATACAATACCCCCCCCCAACATTACAACCCATCGGAACAGCCAATAGAATGCGAGCTCAATCTGATTGGCTGATTGAATCAGCCAATCGGATTGAACTTGATTCTGATTGGCTGATTCCATCAGCCAATCAGAATTTTCCTACCTTAATTCCGATTGGCTGATAGAATCCTATCAGCCAATCGGAATTCGAGGGACGCCATCTTGGATGACGTCCCTTAAAGGAACCGTCATTCGTCGGGAAGTCGTCGGTGAAGATGGATGTTCCGCGTCAGCGGGATGAACATGGATCCGGAAGAAAGAAGATTGAAGATGCCGTTGATAGAAGACTTCAGCCGGATCATGGACCTCTTCAGCTCCTGCTTGGATGAAGACTTCAGCCGGATCATGGACATCTTCAGAGCCCCCGCTTGGGCTTAGATCAAGACATCGGAGGCTCTTCTGGATCGATCGGTGAACCCGGCGAGGTGAAGATAAGGTAGGAAGATCTTCAGGTGTTAGGTTTATTTAAGGGGGGTTTGGGTTAGATTAGGGGTATGTGGGTGGTGGGTTGTAATGTTGGGGGGGTATTGTATGTGTTTTTTTTACAGGCAAAAGAGCTGAATTCTTTGGGGCATGCCCCACAAAAGGTCCTTTTAAGGGCTGGTAAGGTAAAAGAGCTTTGAACTTTTTTAATTTAGAATAGGGTAGGGCATTTTTTTATTTTGGGGGTCTTTGTTATTTTATTAGGGGGCTTAGAGTATGTGTAATTAGTTTAAAATTGTTGTAATATTTTTCTAATGTTTGTAAATATTTTTTTATTTTTTGTAACTTAGTTCTTTTTTATTTTTTGTACTTTAGTTAGTTTATTTCATTGTATTTATTTGTAGGAATTGTATTTAATTTATTTATTGATAGTGTAGTGTTAGGTTTAATTGTAGATAATTGTAGGTATTTTATTTAATTAATTTATTGATAGTGTAGTGTTAGGTTTAATTGTAACTTAGGTTAGGATTTATTTTACAGGTAATTTTGTAATTATTTTAACTATTTTAGCTATTAAATAGTTCTTAACTATTTAATAGCTATTGTACCTGGTTAAAATAAATACAAAGTTACCTGTAAAATAAATTTTAATCCTAAAATAGCTATAATATAACTATAATTTATATTGTAGCTATATTAGGGTTTATTTTACAGGTAAGTATTTAGCATTAAATAGGAATAATTTATTTAATAAGAGTTAATTTATTTCGTTAGATTTAAATTATATTTAACTTAGGGGGGTGTTAGTGTTAGGGTTAGACTTAGCTTTAGTGGTTAATCCATTTATTACAGTAGCGGCGAGATTCGGTCGGCAGATTAGGGGTTAATAATTGAAGTTAGGTGTCGGTGATGTTAGGGAGGGCAGATTAGGGGTTAATACTATTTATTATAGGGTTATTGAGGCGGGAGTGAGGCGGATTAGGGGTTAATAACTTTATTATAATAGCGGTGCGGTCCGCTCTGCAGATTAGGGGTTAATAAGTGTAGGCAGGTGGAGGCGACGTTGAGGGGGGCAGATTAGGGGTTAATAAATATAATATAGGGGTCGGCGGTGTTAGGAGCAGCAGATTAGGGGTACATAGGGATAATGTAAGTAGCAGCGGTTTACGGAGCGGCAGATTAGGGGTTAAAAAAAATATGCAGGTGTCAGCGATAGCGTGGGCGGCAGAATAGGGGTTAATAAGTGTAAGGTTAGGGGTGTTTAGACTCGGGGTACATGTTAGAGTGTTAGGTGCAGACGTAGGAAGTGTTTCCCCATAGCAAACAATAGGGCTGCGTTAGGAGCTGAACGCGGCTTTTTTGCAGGTGTTAGTTTTTTTTTTAGCTCAAACAGCCCCATTGTTTTCTATGGGGGAATCGTGCACGAGCACGTTTTTTAAGCTGGCTGCGTCCGTAAGCACCGCTGGTATCGAGAGTTGAAGTTGCGGTAAATATGCTCTACGCTCCTTTTTTGGAGCCTAATGCAGCCATTCTGTGAACTCTAAATACCAGCGGTATTTAAAAGGTGCGGCCAGAAAAAAGCACGCGTAGCTAACGCACCCCTTTGGCCGCAAAACTCTAAATCTAGGCCCTTAATTCTTGTGTCCAGTATTAGGTTTTAATAGGATGTGCTGATTATTCTAGTAATAAGAAGTTCAACAGCAGGATTAGTATGTACTCTGGAAGATGATTTTAACAATGCTTCAGTCCCTTTTACTCTGTTATTGACACCAGTTGTTTGAGTAAGGAACGGAGTAAGTTTCTAGAGTGGAGCGTATGTTCCAGTAGTGACGTGGTGATAGGGGCGTGTACTACCTTTGTGTTCAGTAGTTGTTCAGTTGGTGACATAGAGGAGGGAACTCCCCAACAGTACAGCAGAGGTTTACTTGAGTCACGGAGCGTGACGTAGGTTCGGGGGAAACCCGCAGAGCGTAGCAACAGTTTCCAGATAAGGAAAGTCTGAGAATTGAAAAAAGTGTATATATCGGTTAGTAACACAAAGTTAACTCAACTGTAGAGCCCAGAAATGTAACAGAGCCTGGAGAGAAAGTTTATAGAACATTGTAGGGGAATCCATGGGATGCGCTCTGTGTGAGTAAGGCAGCAGGGAGAGCAGCCTGTTAATCCTGTGTAAGGAAAGGTGTAAGTCCAACACAAACCAGGTTTCTTATCCCAAAAATAGATGTGAATATCAACTTGTATATTAGATGATTCCTTTAAGAAATATGACTGTAATCCGGGAGATTTCAGCTAGAAAGTCAGAGCTATTTTGTAACAGCTTGTTCAGTCGAGCAGCAAGGCTACACAGCTTGACATTAATTGGCAAGTGGAGTAGGGAACTATGGGATTTTAAGAGGATCCCTTAAAGGGACATTCCAGCCAAAATTTCAATCCATATGGATTTATTTCAATTTTGAATAGAAGTATTTTTGTAATATACACGTATTAGCAAAAATGTTTCTAATAAAAGCTACAGCTGTCTCAAAAGTGTATTTAAGTATGCACCGTGCACCAGCATTTTAATCACAGCACTTGCTCAGAGAGCCTAAGGTGCTTGTACCATCTGGTAATGACTCAATTTCTTAATTGCTGACATGATACTAGCCCCACTGGAGCTCTGAGCAGGTACAGTATTTAAAATGCTGGTGAACTGAGAATGTCTAGCTATGCTTCACATGCACGTTCAGAGAAAAATGCTAACACTAAAACAGTAATAACTTTTACTAGAAGCATTTTTGCTAATATATGTATATTGCAAATATGTTTCTATTCAAATATGTCATTCATCTATGTGTATTTACATTTTGACCGGAATGTCTCTTTAAGGTGTATGCGGTAGTAGGATGGAACCTGACAGCTCCATGCCCAGGAGAGTTAAGGCAGTGCTTGAAAATAATGGTGGCCACACAAAATATTAACACTTTGGGCCCAATTTGGACATTTCCACTTAGGGGTGTACTCACTTTTGTTGCCAACGGTTTAGACATAAATGGCTGTGTGTTCAGTTATTTTAAGGGGACAGAACATTTGCACTGTTATACAGGCTGTACACTCACTACTTTACATTGTAGCAAAGTGCCCTTTTTTCAGTGTTGTCACATGAAAAGATATAATAAAATATTTACAAAAATGTGAGGGGTGTAATCACTTTTGTGAGATACTGTACATATATATATATATATATATATATATATATATATATATATATATATATATATATAGCTTGCAATGACTAACTTGCAACCTTACGTTAGCTTGCCATTGAATAACTGAGAATGTCTAGTGAAGAATGAAAGTGTAGATTTGTAGCTGAAATTCACACAGCAGTATAATATTGGAATACAGCTGATAATTAACCCCTTAATGACCACAATGTACCCTGTATGTCACTGGTCGTTAAGGGTTTTTTCAGGACATAATAGCACAAGTCTAGCAAGAACAGGCTATTAATGCACTCCCTCCAGCAGGTTTTGTGGAATAGAGCAGTCTCAACGCTGGTGGCAAGACCGTGCTATAAAACAATCAAGTCCCAAAAAAAGGCCAGTGACATACAGGGTACGTCGCTGGTCCTTAAGGGGTTAAATACCCAGCAAGTTATATAGCTTTATATTCACAAAAGGTAGAAATGCAACTATAAAACACTACTGACAAAAATGAGCTCAACTGGCAGAGCTGAGTAGATAGTAAAGGCACAGAATACTGGGATGAAGTAACCAAGTAAACATTAGAGGTAGTTCATATCACAATAATGTACAATATATATGTCAATTAAGGATCTTACTAATCATATGATAAAGCTCAGAAATTAATATCTCCAATTAGCAGAGGATTAGATTAGCACAGCAGGCAAATCTCCGGAATGATAAATATATACAATGTTGTTGAATATATCATGAGAGTCCATCTGGAAGGTTACAGCAGATTACTGACAAATAAGATGCGAAGAACAAATAAAGCTGAACTGTAGTGCAGTCTTACCACAGCCGTGACAGGTTGAATCCTTCATCTAGGGAGGTAGCCGATATCAGCTGTCAGAGACCTGCATGAGGAGAATATCCTGTGGGAATCCGGAGCTCCTAGCTGAAGCTACTACAAACAAGCAACCGGAGAGGTTTGTTAACTCTGCTAGTGATGCGAGATCCGGAAGGTGGTGGGCGGAGTTAGGCTTCCGCAAAAGGCTTCAGAGGAAAGTATAGCAGGAGCAAGGATTCATACATACAGTTTGAGTGGGAGGCGTTTATGGAAAGTTAAAAGCAGTTTGGGAGCATGAAGGTCGCGAGATGAAACCCATGAGTCTTCTTCTGGACCATAGACCCACCAACGAACTAAAAACTGGAGTCATCTGTTTCTAATTCTGGAATCCAATATTTATTTCACCTAATATTCAACTTGGTTATTCACGAGGATAGGTGGTCCAGCTGGTTGGGTCCTCAGAGGATTAGGGTCCTTGAAATAGGGCTTCAATGAGGTAACGTGGAAGGTAGGATAAATGGAATAGTTGTCTGGTAGTCGTAATGTTACTACATTTGGATTGAGAATGCAAATGATGGGAAATTGACCAATATACTGGTCACCCAGTTTCTGGGATGGAACATTCAATTTAAGATTCTTAGTCGATAACCATACAAGATCAGATACCTTATATGTTGGAGGTGGTCTGTGCTGTTTATCATAGTAATTTTTTTGTATACTCTTTGTATGTTGAAGATGTTTCTTTAGTTGCAGTAGAGTGGATTGAATATTAGCAGCAAAATTTGATGTGACTGGACAGTTTGATTGGTTTATCACATTGGGAATACTGGTCGGGTGAAATCCATAGGAGGCAAAGAGGCCTATTTAAGAAATGTCTTGCGGACCTGATCCGACAGTGCGGATCAGGTGCGCAAGACATTGCTGAATATGGAGAGCAATACGCTCTCCGCATTTAACATTGCACCAGCAGCTTACAAGAGCTGCTGGTACAACGCCGCCCCCTGCAGACTCGCAGCCAATGGGCCGCCAGCAGGGGGTGTCAATCAACCCGATCGTACTCGATCGGGTTGAATTGTTGTGATTCCTGTCCGCCTGCTCAGAGCAGGCGGATAGGGTTATGGAGCAGCGGTCTTTGTGACCGCTGCTTGATAGATAGGCCCCAAAGAATGGAGATACCTTGCTAGAGGTGTTGAGAGGATTATTGTACGAGAACTCTGCCATAGGAAGTAGATCATACCAATCATCTTGTAGGTGAGAAGTATAACACCTTAGGTAGTGCTCCAATGTTTAATTCACCAGCTCAGTAAGACGGTTTTTCTGTGAATGATATGCGGTGGATAGACGGAAGTCAATTTTAAGAAGATGACACATTTGTCTTTAAAAGCTAGAGGTAAATTATGTCCCTGCACATAGCAGAATATGTTCTATGTATTTATAGATAGCTATTCCAATATATATTTTTATATAATTATATATATATATATATATATATATATATATATATATATATATATAGTATATACTGTAGCATCATCATACATATATATATATAAGTATAAATATATATTTGTATTAAAAACCATCATATATATGTAGAAATATGTATTTATGAATAATTAGAACATTTTCCGTTATGTAAAGAACATTGGCATATGAAATATTAATATTTTCATTTCGGGTTTGCGCTAATAAAAACATGTCATGGTGTTTGCGCGAGAGTTGGGTGTTTTCAACTTTTTTTTACTCTATGGGGGAATGTGAATGCGCATGCAATATTTGATGTTCAGATTTTTTCGCTAGTCAGGTAACAGCTTGCACAAAATATAATACAAGCACAACCCGAAAAGCACAAAAAGCTACTCTGGCAAAGTTTTCGTGATCGTGAAAACGCAGTATACCGCACCACTTGTAATCTAGCCCTTAGTGTTTAGTGTCCCATTATGTGATTTTAAAACATTTATTTTGCATGCAGATCCTTTGCTATGCAGTGCCTACTTGTGTGTGTGTGTGTGTGTGTGTGTATATATATATATATATATATATATATGATCATATTGTAACATTTATGCATCCATTAATCCCTTAGTCCACATGCAGCCTTTATTAATTGAACTGCTATAAGCCTCATAAAGCTTAAAAAATATGTTCAACAAGTAATGAATATGATAACAAATCTATTCTTTCTTTTCTCTTTTAAATGACCATTCAATGCAGTAAAATTACATAATTAACAAGTACATGATAAAAGTCCAATGCAATTACTTACAATTTCAAATAAGCAGTAGATTTTTTTCTGACAAATTAATTTTTTTCTCCCATTTTCCGGCCCCCTATACCATGTGACAGACATCAGCCAATCACAGACTAGTATACGTATACCCTGTGAGCTTGTGCACATGCTCAGTAGGATCTTGTTCCCTAGAAAGTGTGAATATAAAAAGACTGTGCAAAATGTGATAAAGGAAGTAAATTTTAAAGTGTTTTAAAACTGCATGCTCTATCTTAAACATAAAAGTTTATTTTGACTTGATTGTCCCTTTAAAGGGATAGAAAGGTAAAAAATGTAATGTGCATTGATGCACTTCAGTTTGGGCCTGAAACGTTGCTTATTGATCCCTGTTTTGCACAAATAAAGGTCATTTTTGCACCAGCTGGAACGATTTGATTTCTTTGTATCGATGCTGGGTTTGGTGAGCCTGTTCCTGGCTGTGCAGTGAGTGCGGTGCTTCACGCTACATTGTTGCAGCACTTCAGTTTGAAACATAAGCATTTTTGCTATATATTGAGAGTGATTGGATTTTCAGTGGCGCCTACGGCTGACTGTGATATAAACAAATCTCCGTGTTGATCTATGTGTTATGTGCCTAATGGTGGCCTTCTGAGATATATAAGAGATATAGTAGATATTAAATGTTTAGTGAAACAATTGCTCTTAAACTGTCCGGTGTGTAATGTGGACCACAAATTTGGAATTATAAACTAAATGCGACTAAAGATACGATAAAGTAAATCAAATTAATTAAAATTGATTATTATCCCTGAACAAATTAATCTAATAAAAAATCATCAAAATATAAAACAAAATAACATAATATATATATATATATTAGGACACCGGTGTCTGGAATAAGATAAAAATGGAAAATACTAAATGGTAAAAACAGTGACTGGCATAAAACTTGATATTTCTGCAATGACTGATAATCCCAGCTTGAGATATTATACACAAAGGTTTAGAACACAGATATACATAAATTTATACCGCTTAATATGGTTTCTATTGGCAGTGTGTGGCCGGATGAAAAACATATTTTCAGATTGAAAGTTCCATTCGATCCGTACTTTACGGTGTGGATACAAACGCCTAGATGTAGAGTTCTGCGGTAGCCGTCAAAAGCAGCGTTAAGGGGTCCTAACGCTGCTTTTGGCCGCCCGCAGGTATTTAGAGTTAGGTAGGTAAAGGTGTAACGCTCACTTTCAAGCCGCGACTTTTACATACCGCAGATCCCCTTACGCCAATTGTGTATCCTATCTTTTCAATGGGATCTTCCTAACGCTGGTATTTAGAGTCTTGGCTGAAGTGAGCGTTACAACTCTACCGAAAAAACTCCTACCGCCCATGGAAAGGCTGTAGTTAAGAGCTTTCTGGGCTAATGCCGGTTTATAAAGCTCTTAACTACAGTGCTCTAAAGTACACTAACACCCATAAACTACCTATCTACCCCTAAACCGAGGTGCCCCCACATCGCCGCCACTATAATAATTTTTTTAACCCCTAATCTGCCGACCGCACACTGTCGCCACCTACATTATCCCTATGAACCCCTAATCTGCTGCCCCTAACATCGCCGATACCTATATTATATTTATTAACCCCTAATCTGCCGCCCCAACATTGCCACTACCATACCTACACTTATTAACCCCTAATCTGCCGACCGGACCTCGCCGCTACTCTAATAAAGTTATTAACCCCTAAACCGCCGCACTCCCGCCTCGCAAACACTATAATAAATAGTATTAACCCCTAATCTGCCCTCCCTAACATCGCCGCCACCTAATTTCAAGTATTAACCCCTAATCTGCCGACCGGACCTCGCCGCTACTCTAATAAATGTATTAACCCCTAAAGCTAAGTCTAACCCTAACACCCCCCTAAATTAAATATAATTTTAATCTAACTAAATAAATTAAATCTTATTAACTAAAGTATTCCTATTTAAAACTAAATACTTACCTGTAAAATAAACCCTAATATAGCTACAATATAACCAAGAATTATATTGCAGCTATTTTAGGATTTATATTTATTTTACAGGCAACTTTGTATTTATTTTAGCTAGGTACAATAGCTATTAAATAGTTAATAACTATTTAATAGCTACCTAGTTAAAATAATTACAAAATTACCTGTAAAATAAATCCTAATCTAAGTTACAATTAAACCTAACACTACACTATAATAAAATAAATTAAATAAATTACCTACAATTACCTACAATTAAATAAACTAAACTAAATTACAAAAACCCCCCCACTAAATTACAACAAATAAAAAAAGATTACAAGAATTTTAAGCTAATTACACCTACTCTAAGCCCCCTAATAAAATAACAAAGCCCCCCAAAATTTCCCTACCCTAACATAAATTACAAAAGTTAACAGCTCTATTACCAGCCCTTAAAAGGGATTTTTGCGGGGCATGCCCCAAAGTAATCAGCTCTTTTGCCTGTAAAAAAAACACAATACCCCCAACATTACAACCCACCACCCACATACCCCTAATCTAACCCAAACCCCCCTTAAATAAACCTAACACTACCCCCCTGAAGAGCTCCCTACCTTGAGCCGTGTTCACCCAGCCAGACACCGATGGACCAAAAGAGCGGCTCCATCTTCAAGACCTCCGGCGCGGAACATCCTCCTTCTCCGACGACTACCCGACGAATGAAGGTTACTTTAAGTGACATCATCCAAGGTGGCGTCCCTCGAATTCCGATTGGCTGATAGGATTCTATCAGCCAATCGGAATTAAGGTAGGAAAAATCTGATTGGCGGATTGAATCAGCCAATCAGATTCAAGTTCAATCCGATTGGCTGATCCAATCAGCCAATCAGATTGAGCTTGCATTCTATTGGCTGATCGGAACAGCCAATAGAATGCAAGCTCAATCTGATTGGCTGATTGGATCAGCCAATCGGATTGAACTTGAATCTGATTGGCTGATTCAATCAGCCAAACAGATTTTTCCTACCTTAATTCCGATTGGCTGATAGGATTCTATCAGCCAATCGGAATTCAAGGGATGCCATCTTGGATGACATCACTTAAAGGAACCTTCATTCGTCGGATAGTCGTCGGTGAAGGAGGATGTTCCGCACCGGAGGTCTTTAAGATAGAGCCGCTCCTCGTCGGATGGATGAAGATAGAAGATGCCGCTTGGATGAAGATGTCTGCCGGTCCGGATGTCCTCTTCTGCCCGGATAGGATGAAGACTTCTGCCCCTCTGGATGTCCTTTTTTGGTCTATCGGTGCCCGGCTGGGTGAACACGGCTCAAGGTAGGGAGATCTTCAGGGGGGTAGTGTTAGGTTTATTTAAGGGGGGTTTGGGTTTGAGTAGGGGTATGTGGGTGGTGGGTTGTAATGTTGGGGGGTGGTATTGTGTTTTTTTTTTTACAGGCAAAAGAGCTGATTACTTTGGGGCATGCCCTGCATAAAGCCCTTTTAAGGGCTGGTAATAGAGCTGTTAACTTTTGTAATTTAGATTAGGGTAAGGAATTTTTTATTTTGGGGGCTTTGTTATTTTATTAGGGGGCTTAGAGTAGGTGTAATTAGCTTAAAATTCTTGTAATCTTTTTTATTTGTTGTAATTTAGTGTTTTTTTTGTAGTTTAGTTTATTTAATTGTAGGTAATTTATTTAATTTATTTAATTATAGTGTAGTGTTAGGTTTAATTGTAACTTAGGTTAGGATTTATTTTACAGGTAATTTTGTAATTATTTTAACTAGGTAGCTATTAAATAGTAAATAACTATTTAATAGCTATTGTACCTAGTTAAAATAAATACAAAGTTGCCTTTAAAATAAATATAAATCCTAAAATAGCTACAATATAATTCTTGGTTATATTGTAGCTATATTAGGGTTTATTTTACAGGTAAGTATTTAGTTTTAAATAGGAATACTTTAGTTAATAAGATTTAATTTATTTTGTTAGATTAAAATTATATTTAACTTAGGGTGGGGTGTTAGGGTTATGGTTAGACGTAGTTATTGGGGATAATACATTTATTAGAGTAGCGGCGAGGTCCGGTCGGCAGATTAGGGGTTAATACTTGAAATTAGGTGGCGGCGATGTTAGGGAGGGCAGATTAGGGGTTAATACTATTTATTATAGGGTTTGCGAGGCGGGAGTGCAGCGGTTTAGGGGTTAATAACTTTATTAGAGTAGCGGCGAGGTCCGGTCGGCAGATTAGGGGTTAATAAGTGTAGGTAAGGTAGCGGCGACATTGGGGGGGCAGATTAGGGGTTAATAAATATAATATAGGTGTCGGCGATGTTAGGGGCAGCAGATTAGGGGTACATAGGTATAATGTAGGTTGTGGCGGTGTACGGAGCGGCAGATTAGGGGTTAATATTATAATGTAGGTGTCAGCGATAGCAGGGGCGGCAGATTAGGGGTTAATAAGTGTAAGGTTAGGGGTGTTTAGACTCGGGGTTCATGTTAGGACGTTAGGTGCAGACTTAGAAACTGTTTCCCCATAGGAAACAATGGGGCTGCGTTAGGAGCTTAACGCTGCTTTTTTGCAGGTGCTAGGTTTTTTTTAAGCCCAAACTGCCCCATTGTTTCCTATGGGGGAATCATGCACGAGCACGTTTTTCCAGCTAGCCACTACCGTAAGCAACGCTGGTATTGAGAGTTGAAGTGGCGGTAAATATGCCTTTACGCTCCCTTTTTGGAGCCTAACGCAGCCCTTCAGAGAACTCTAAATACCAGCGTTGTTTAGAAGCAGCGCTAGAAAAAAACACGCGTAGCTAACGCACCCCTTTGGCCGCAAAACTCTAAATCTAGCGGAAAGTTACTTATTGTTCAAAGTGAATGCACAGTTATTTTGTTTCAGAAAGTTGAAGATATTATAACAGAAATTATGTTAGGTAACATGAGCTTACTGCATGTACTCACTCATTCTTCAGCGTCCTCGCCTGACTTACTCGCCTGCTCTATTGGAGCTAACAATGGCTCAGGTCCAATCAGTGTCAAGCATTAGAAGTGCGCGCACTTTTTCAAAATTGTAGACTGTCGGTTTCTTTGATCCAGTACTCCTACCGCTTCAGTATGTGCCAAATGAACACGTTGAAAGAATTGGTTATGGGAGTGATAACTGTTGATTTTCATTTATTCCATACTCCTACCGCTTCAAATGTGCGATATTGGGCACAGGACGGAATTGGTTTTGGGAGTATTCTTTGGTTTGATATCCTCTGCTCGGGAGCTGTGTAGTTGAACGTCTACGCGTTTCAGCTAATAAAAGCCTTTATCAAGATGAAGATAAAGGCTTTTATTAGCTGAAACATGTAGACGTTCAACTACACAGCTCCCGAGCAGAGGATATCAAACCAAAGAATACTCCCAAAACCAATTCCGTCCTGTGCCCAATATCGCACATTTGAAGCGGTAGGAGTATTATAAAGGAAAATCAACAGTTATCACTCCCATAACCAATTCTTTCAACGTGTTCATTTGGCAAATACTGAAGCGGTAGGAGTACTGGATCAAAGAAACCGACAGTCTACAATTTTGAAAAAGTGTGCGCACTTCTAATGCTTGACACTGATTGGACCTGAGCCATTGTTAGCTCCAACAGAGCAGGCGAGTAAGTCAGGCGAGGACGCCGAAGAATGAGTGAGTACATGCAGTAAGCTCATGTTACCTAACATCATTTCTGTTATAATATCTTCAACTTTGTGAAACAAAATAACTGTGCATTCACTTTGAACAATAAGAAACTTTGTATCCACACCGTAAAGTACGGATCGAATGCAACTTTCAATCTGAAAATATTTTTTTCATCCGGCCACGCACTGCCAATAGAAACCATATTAAGCGGTATAAATTTATGTATATCTGTATTCTAAACCTTTGTGTATAATATCTCAAGCTGGGATTATCAGTCATTGCAGAAATATCAAGTTTTATGCCAGTCACTGTTTTTACCATTTAGTATTTTCCATTTTTATCTTATTCCAGACACCGGTGTCTTAATATATATATATTATGTTATTTTGTTTTATATTTTGATGATTTTTTATTAGATTCATTTGTTCAGGGATAATCATCAATTTTAATAAATTGTTTTACTTTATCGTATCTTTAGTCGCATTTAGTTTATAATTCCAAATTTGTGGTCCACATTACACACCGGACAGTTTAAAAGCAATTGTTTCACTAAACATTTAATATCTACTATATCCCTTATCTATCCCAGAAGGCCACCATTAGGCACATAACACATAGGTCAACACGGAGATTTGTTTATATCAAAGTCAGCCGTAGGCGCCACTGACAATCCAATCACTCTCAATCTCTAACTCCCAGTCCGCACTTGTGAGAAGTGACAACAGTCAGTTGGCTAGTACTGTTCAATCTAAGTTCAGTGTACACCCTCCCTATCATTTTTGCTATATAGATCCATTGGCGAAAATGCTTTTAGTAAAAGGTATTACTGTTTTTCTGCAGCATGTACACATATCCTGTGAGGGCCCTTGCGCCAGTATTTAAACACTACACTTTCTTAGAATCAGCTGTGCCTTGTATAACACAAATTACGTCTTCAGGCACAATACACAGCACTGCCAGCTCTCTAAGAAGATGTGGTGTTTGACTACTGGTGCGCACCCTTCACAAGATATGTGCGTATGCTGCTGAAAAACAGTCATTATTTTTACTAGAAGCATTTTTGCTAATGTAAGTAGATTGCAAAATGCTTATATTTCAAATTGAAATGCTCCTAACTGCAATGAAGATATCCATCATGTCCTTGTTAGCAATCTTTACCTTAACATTCTTTACATTGAAATTAAAACAAAATGCTGATGAGTGTCTGTCTTGTAGCTTGTTTAAATGCAACCTACAGTATACATGTATGTTAATATATAACATCAAATTTTACTTTTTTATCTTTATCTATAGGTCTATAAATTTGAGTCTTGAGGTAGCTTTTAAGCACTTTATAGATGCTACACATCGTATTATGGACAAGGTATTGTATAACAAAATGGCAGGGAATTGAGATCAGCCATGGATACTACATGTACACACATATATTATTAAAATGTTACCTTATGCTTCAATATTCAGTATCTTTAGACACTGTGCAATGCTCTAAAATGGAGCAGTTTCTCAAAAAGTCAATTTTCCTGTGATGTGGTTCCATTTTAGTGAGAAAAACTCAGCCCACTGCTGTCTAATGATCACCTGTTATTTGTCTGGCTTCTCCTGTATGACCTCTTCTTTATATAAGAGAGGGGTAAGCTTGTTTCAAAATACGTCCCATACATTATATAAGGTACCACAGTGAGGTACACCCTACACTAATTACTGGCCACTAGTTGGAGTCAGTTGGATGGTTCCCAGCTATAGTTCATAGTAGAGAGGTGGCTGAGGGCTTAACAAGGACACAGTAGAACAGGCAAGGATGGCAACAGACAGGCTACAAGGCACAAAGGGGTAATCCAGTAGAATAGCTGAGACAGTCAGGAAGTCAATAAACAGTCTGGCAATGGGGTTCAGAGTCAGCAGGCAATAAAGAGTAGTCATGATGAGGCAAAATGGTCATAGGAAAAAAATCAAGAATTTACAGCAAAAGCTCACACTAGGAACAAGTACAAACAGGCATGGAGCACCGGAATTACATTGATTATCTACTGCTGCTGGGAGACAGGTGGAGAAAAAAAAACAAACAAACAAAACAAACCCAAACAAGAGAACAGGTTAGAAAGTAAAACAGAAAGGCTAACTTGTAGCTCAGTGGTAACGATAAATGTGTTGTGCACTGTATATTTTTAAAGATATTACATGAAATATTGTTTTTTTCCATTAGATACGTCCAGAGATTGACAACAGTGTGTCATATTTTAATGCAGGTAAATGTAATACATCTTGAAAATCCTACCTTTATTTAATTAATCTTTTTGGTTACAAAGTCACTTTGCATGCATATACTTTGGCAGTTTTAAGATTGAATAAAAAAAAAATATATGGTAAACATAGTTGCCAAATGTCCCATTTTATTCATGACAGTCCAGTATTTTCGCTTCCTGTCCCTACCTTTTAAGCCTCCCATTGTTCACTTTTATCTATATTTAGTTTTATAATATTGTGTTCAGTGTAGCCAGGGCCGCCACTAGAAATTTTGGGGCCCCTGACTTAACCATTGATCAGGGCCCCTGACTTAACCATTGATCAGGGCCCCCCCCCTTTGACATGTGCAATTTTTTACCAAGTGACTAAAACGTATATATGCACTTTATTCTTGTGTCTATTTAAACTTGGAAATGTTGTAAAGGTAGTAACATACAAACACACAGACACACTCATACACTGAAACACACACACACTCACACATAAGGATTCACATATAGACACTCTAGCAGACACGCAAAGAAACACACTCAGACACAGACACCCAAATAGACACTCAGCACTTGTTTACATTGATCTGACAAGTAATGAGGTAGACTTCAGCTTTGTAAAAAAAGGAGATTTAGAAAACAAAATATGGAGTTCTTATTATCTTTTTGCAAAGGAAGATGCCAACAGCATGCAGTGGCTGAAAGGAAGGGCCCTGAACTGCCTAAACAATAATTTAAAGGTTATATGGTGGATTAGGTGACTTCCAGAAAGGTCTCATTAGTCTCAAAGTCTGTAGAAAGATGTGAATAATAAGTAGTAAGGTCAAAATGTCCTAAAAAGGAACAGACAATGGACACACACACACAGACAAACTCAAACTTACACATACACTCAAGGAAACACCGACAGAGACAGCCTCAGAAAACACACAAAGACACACACACAGAGACACCCACAGAAAACACACAAAGACATACACACACCCTCACTGAGACATCCACAGAAAATGCACAGACACACACACAGAGACACCCACAGAAAACACACAAAGACATACACACACACCCTCACAGAGACACCCACAGAAAACACACACCATCACAGAGACATCCACAGAAAACACAGACATACATACACACACACACACACACACACCCTCACAGAGACATCCACAGAAAACACAGACATACACACCCACCCTCACAGAGGCATCCAGGGAAAATACACAAAGACAAAACATACACACACCCTCACAGAGACACCTATTGAAAAAGTTCAAAGACATATGCACACACCCTCACAGACATCCACAGAAAATGCACAAAGACATACACACCCACCCTCACAGAGAGACCCACAGAAAAAAACACACACACACACACTCAGAGACACAAACCAAAGCACAAAGACATAAACACAGACACCCACAGAAACACTCACAGGAGGAAACATTTATGCACCTTGCATCCCCTAAATCAACAGTGTGTGACATGCATGATATATATATATATATATATATATATATATATATAAAAAAATACATATCTGCCAAAAGGGCACCTACCATTTGTGTATTGAGGAGGAAACATTTCTGCATGGTTTTAAATATAGAATTTCTACAGCATTGTCAAATAATCATAAATACACTGCTGCTAAAAAAAATGTGTTTTTATGGACCCCTGGCCCCACCATACAACTACTACCACACTGAATTTACAATCCAAAATTGCACAAAGAAATAAAAAACATTTTGCTAAGTAAGTCCTACCTCCTCTGCAAATGAAAGTTATCTGCCGTCTGACTCAGGCACACACTGTACAAACAAAGTGCCAAGTCTGTCTCACACTGTGCATAGTAGTTTAGTGCACACTCATAAATCCTCTCAAATGCTAATACAGGTAACCCTCAGTTTACGCCGGGGTTAGGTTCCAGAAGGAATGGTTGTAAATCGAAACCGGTGTGAATTGAAACCCAGTTTATAATGTAAGTCAATGGGAAGTGAGGGAGATAGGTTCCAGGCCCCTCTCAAAATTGTCATAAGTTACATCTAATACATTATTTTTAAAGCTTTGAAATGAAGACTTTAAATGTTAAACAGCATTATAAACCTAATAAAATAATCACACAACACAGAATATATAATTAAACTAAGTTAAATGAACAAAACCATTTGCTAAACAGCATTATAAACCTAATTAAATAATCACACAACACAGACTTCACTTGCATTTTTCTGCAAACAGTTATTTCTATGCATTCCAATCTGGACTGATTTATAGACAGGAAGATCTTGTTCCTTTGAAATCTGCTCAATAACTCAGGTCTGGTTAAACTGATTTAATTTAAGCTTGCTTGGCTTTGCTGCAACACAAGTGGACAGCTCCACCTACTGGCTATTTTAATAAATGCACTGCTTCTCAATGCTTTTCAATAGCAGTCACATGAGTGGGGAAAAAAGGTTGTTATTCTGAAACGGTGTAAATTGAACCGTTGTAAAACGAGGGCCATCTGTACTTTACTCCTTGTAATAACATTTCCCATGCTCAATTAGCACTCTGCTGTAGTACCCATTGGTGGCTGCCAAAATTAAAAAAAAAAAAAAAAATTTTTTTTTAGTTCTTGCCTCATGGGCCCCCCTGGCCCATTGGGCCCCCCTGGCCCATTGGGCCCCTGACAGGAGTCACCCCTGTCACCCCCTGATGGCGGCCCTGAGTGTAGCATTCCCATAGGTCAATGTGGCTTTTACTTTATTCCATTGTCATTACCAGACTCATTGCTTACATTATGTTTTTTCTGTAGTCTTCTTTATCTGTGGCAGTTTATAAGTGTGTAAACAGTTGTCAGCAAAGATAAGAAATTAATCTATACCTCCTAAAATGCAACCTACTTATAAAACTTTCAATAGTATTTTAGAACAAAGTACAACATAAATGACAAATCCTCAACATATCTACTTATATTGTTCTTCATTCCAGCAGCAGCAACACAGTAGTCAGCAGTTTAAACACATTGAACTAGATTACCAATTGCATGGTATGGCTTTTCTGTGCGTGATATGGTCTTAACGCACGCAATAATCATACCACCGATATTACAAGTCTTTAAAAATCGCGGTTGCGTGCGTGAAATTGCCTTTAACATAGCAATCCTTGCTAAAAAGTTGCACAAAACACACCAAAAATACCTTACAAAGTACACTTACACACATAAACTACACTATTAACCCCTAAATTGTCATCCCCCCACAACACAAACACTAAATAAAACTAATAACCCCTAATCCACCATCCCCCTTATTGTAAACACCAAATAAAAATATTAACCCCTAATCCACCATCCCCCCACAACGCAAACACTAAATAAAACTATTAAGCCTTAAACTGCCATCCCCCACATCGCAAACACTAAGTAAAATTATTAACCCCTAAACCGCCATCCTCTCACATCACAAACACTAAGTAAAACTATTAACCCCTAAACCGCCATTCTCCCACATCACAAACACTAAGTAACCCCTAAACTGCAATCCCCCCACAAAACAAAGTATTAAACTAATAACTAAACCCCCTAACCTAACACCTCCTAACTTAACCCCAATTAAAATACACATTAATCATATTAAAAATATACTACCTTAATAAACTTACCTGTAAAAGAAAATAAAAACGTAAGCTTAAACTAAAAAAAGCTTACATATTTTTTTTTAAAAAAACATTACAACAAAGAAAAACTACATTACAAAAAAAACCTAACCCATTACAAAAAAAACCCTATCATTACAAAAAATTAACTGCCAGATTACGAGTTTTGTCGGTAAAGACATGCAGGGCTAACAAGCCTTTTTTTTCAGTGCTCACTTAAGCCCAACGCTGGTATTACAAGTTTTCTGAATGGCTGCGTTAGCCTCAGAAAAGTGAGCGTGGAGTAAATTTAGCTCCACTTCTCACTGTAATACCACCTACATTATACTTATTAACCCCTAATCTGCCGTTCCGGACACTGCCGCCACCTACATTATACTTATGAACCCCTAATCTGCTGCCCCCAACATCGCAGAACCCTACATTATATTTATTAACCCCTAATCTGCCGCCCCCAAAGTCGCCGCAACCTAATTACACTTATTAACCCCTAATCTGCCGACCAGACATCGCCGCTACTTAAATAAATGTATTAACCCCTAAACCGCCGCACTCCCGCCTCGCAAACACTAGTTAATTTTTATTAACCCCTAATCTGCCTGCCCTAACATCGCCGACACCTACTTACATTTATTAACCCCTAATCTGAAACCCCCAACGTCGCCGCTACTATAATAAAGTTATTAACCCCTAAACCTAAGTCTAACCCTAACACCCCCCTAATTTAAATGTAATTTAAATACATCTAAATAAAATAACTACAATTAAATAAATTATTCCTATTTAAAACTAAATACTTACCTATAAAATAAACCCTAAGATAGCTACAATATAACTAATAATTACATTGTAGCTATTTTAGTATTTATTTTTATTTTACAGGTAACTTTGTATTTATTTTAACTAGGTACAATAGTTATTAAATAGTTATTAACTATTTAATAACTACCTAGCTGAAATAAGTACAAAATTACTGGTAAAATAAATCCTAACCTAAGTTACAATTACACCTAACACTACACTATCATTAAATAAATTACCTAAACTACCTACAATTAATTACAGTTAAATACAATAAACTAAATTACGAAAAAAAATAAACACTAAATACAAAACTTGTAATCTCGCTGTAAGAAACCTACCCTTAAAAAAATTTACAAACAAAATTATCCAGAATAAATTAATAAATATTCCTATTCTAATACCCCAAAAATAAAAAAATACCTACCCCAAGATAAAAATAAATTCAAATCTACAAATAAACTACTAAGAGCCCTTAAATGGGCCTTTGTAGGGAATTGACCTAAAGCTAACAGCTCTTTTGCATAAAAAAATAAAACAATTACCCCCTAACATTACAACCCCCCACCTCCCCAAAATAAAAAAAAATCTAACAAAAAAATATATAATCTACCCATTGCCCCGAAAAGGGAATTTGGATGGGCATTGCCCTTAAAAGGGCATTCAGCTCTTTTGCTGCAAATTAAAAATATAAAAGCCCTAATCTTAAACCCCTCCCCCCCAAAAAAAAATAACACTAACCTCAAAATTGGTACTCACCAATGATGAAGGGTGGCACTCAATCTTCATCCTGGAGTTGCTCCATCTTCATCCATTGCGGGACCATCTGCTTCAATCTTCATCCTGGCCATAGTCCGTGATGTATCTTCATCCCGGTGGCGGCGGCGAAGGCAGCGAGGTAATCGGTGATGGCGACATCAGTCCTCATATTCAGCCAGGTTACACAAAGGTCCTCTTCATGCGATCTCCAGCCACACACTGAAGATTGAATGCAAGGTACCCCTTTTATATAGGGGTACCCTTGCATTCCAATTGGCTGAACAAATTCAAATCAGCCAATAGGATGAAAGGTGCTTTCATCCTGTTGGCTAATTAGAATTTAAAGAATCAAATCTTGTAGAGTGAGCAGTTACTCTTTTCAGTGGTGAATTTACCGCAACCAAAGACTTATGAATAATCTGCTTCAGGATCTGAGTCAGGATGTTAAGGCCACAGAGGTAACTTTCTGACCCTTCCTAGGACCAGAGTAGTGGAGAAATAAACTGGAAGTTTGTCTCAAATGTTTAGTAGCCTGAATATAGAACTTTAAACATCTAGGTTGTGAAGTAATCCTACCTTCGGGTTAGAAGCCTTTGGACAGAAAGAATGAACAACTATTTCCTAATTAATATTTTATGAAGATACCACCTTTGGAAGAAAATTATATTTGGTTGATAAGAAGAAAACAACCTTACAGTACAACATTTTAATGTCTAAAATATGCATAGGTTCAAAAGGAGGAGAAATTGGTCTAACAGTACTAATTCTCACCATGGCTTAAACAAAAGTTTGAACATTTGGCAACCTTGGTCATCTTTCTGTGAAACAAAACAGTTAATTTTATATCTGACCCTTTAGAGAACTAGTCAATAGGCCCTTATCTAGTCCATTCTGAAGGAACTTAGTATTCTGGGAATTTTAAAGGATTTCCAAGAAAAAACCTCAAGAAGAACACCAAAGAAAGTAAGCGTTCTAGATGTAATGATCAATTATTTGCTGAACTGCCTTACTTGCATGAAGCAAAGTATAGATATCTGAGTCAGAGAAACCCCTGATCTTGAGGTCTAAGAGTTTAACATTCACGCCATCAAATTCAGCAAACTAAGATCCGGGTGAAACAGAGGTCCTTGGGACAGAAGATCTTTCCTTAGGGGTAGGGTCCATGTAAGAAGAGAAGACATCTGAATTAGGTTCGCTACCAAGTTCTGCAGACCCATGCCAAAGCTATGAGAATTACTAAAGTTGAATCCTGTTTGATTCTTACAATGACTCTTGAAGAAGAACAAATTGGGAAAACAGGAACGCTTAATAAAATATTCAGGGACAAACTAAGGCGTCTATCATAGAACTTTGGACATTGTAAAACATTGTAAAAGCTGCCTGAGCATTAGGGCTTACCTTCCACATTTGCTAGTAGACTCATGAATTCTAATTGAAATACTGAGTATAACACCTTATCACACCTGCACATGAGAATGAGTCTGTGATTGCTGGTTTGCAGCCTCAGCTTTGTCCTTAAATGCACAGGAGGACTGAGGAACTTGCATCAAATACTTTCTGTATAATAAAAAATATGTTAAAACACACAAATAAAAGATAACTGTAAAGAGGAAAACAGGTCTAATCAATTTCTAGATTTATTTTTTGTGAAACTAGCTATGTTAACACTAAGCTTGACATAGATAGGGTGTATTGTGACTAGCAATGCTTTTTGATGGAAGTACTAAAATATTTTCATAGATCCATGTTTGGATGTAGCTGAACATATAATTTAGTATCTGAGATAAATTAAATTAGCATTCTCTGTCAAAAACAAACTCTATGCTACTCTATACTACAATAATGAGATTAGTCAAAGTACATGATATTAATGATGCCAGTAGAAACTGGATCAAAAAGCATACATAAAAATACATGTATTGGTAAATTCTATACATAAAAGTATCATGTTCTATAAAAACAGTATCTCTGTTGTGTAACGGGAAAATTACAGGAAAAAATATGCTGAGGAGGAAACATTTGTACTTGTAATACAAAACTATATAATACAATACAAAATGTGTCTGCAAAATGATTACATTTGCAGATTTGGTACATATATGAATGCCCCGTGTCACTTATCTGAATTCAAATATTGACTATGTTAAAGTACAATACCATTCAGGAGCTAAAAATGTTTATATATAGATAGGGCTACAAAGCTGTTATATGGATGAAACCCAGATATACTGCCCAAGGGAATGATTTGTATATACAACCTATAGCTGAGATCTAAAAAAACTCTTAATACAAATTTACTCTGAATGACTGAGAATACTGCTGTCAATGTAAGAACATCTAAGCAAACCATTGTTTTGAGTAAATTACTGTATCTGAAAAATAAATTGATTGTATAGTAATGAAAGGTTATCTACATGTCAATAACAGTAAGTAGTGAGATTCCCAGGTTTAGGTCTACTCTTTTTTACTCAGCTGCAGCTGTATACAATTGGAGTATAATTACAGGGGAAACAATGGGTAGCCTCTAAAAAATAATATTAAATGTAAAACAGCATCATCATTTGTACATAAATTGGTTGTACAGACAGTATAAAGGTATATACACAGGCATGTAAGAGTCACAAATTCATTTGTAAGTAGATATGTTAGACTATGCACAGTTACTTCTGTATATCTAATACATTATAATACCAAGTACCTTGTTGAAGATATACTTGGGGCTTTAATAAATGTAAATCTATAGAGGATAGAGCATATAAAACATATATTGCTAACATAAAATGGTTATACAACCAATTATAAATACACTCACTTATGGGCACATAAAGTACACATATCTGTATAGAAAAGTATAATCATTGGTTATGTAAACCCAAGTTATTGGCTCACTGAAGAATAAAACTGTGCTGTTGTAGAAGTGCAGAAGCACCTCTGCAGTATATATATATATATATATATATATATATATATATATATATATTAGAATTAGATATGCAGGAATTGGCTTGACAAATAAAACAAACTGCCATACATACTGTAAGGTTATAAATATGAATGTAACAGAGATGTGTACATCACCCTGTGAAAAGTCATGCAACCATAACATAGTAAATATTCATGCTTAAAGGAATAAATATTCAAAGTTGAGCCACTGCAGAGAGCTTTTGTACATTCTGTAATACAAACACAGATTATAAAAATAGTCTCTGCAGATATAATGTGTCTGTTGTACATTTTCATAATTATATATAGTATTAATGTACTGTAAGGAGAGTACGCCATTTTAAATCTGTATTCCATAGAACACTACAGAAACTCTCTATAATAATTGATCATACTCTAGCAGCAAGGACATACATGTAATATTATATCTATACATGTTCTATGCAAATTTAAGCAGCTGAGATATATAAAAAATCCCTATATGAGGAATAAATATACAAATTAATAATTTACAACAGATATGCATTTTAGAATAGATAATATCACTATACAAACTGAGGCAGTGTGATCAACTTGCTGCATGAAAATAAAGTTGTGGAAATACAGAATTGACAGACCTGCATAAGACATCAACTAGGGTCAAAGTTTCCCTTAGTGGGTTAAAAGGGGGGTTACATTTGTTCAACATACAAAACTTTGGAGAGATGGGGATACACAATTAAAAACCAAATTGCTGTAAAAAAAACTGGGGTTACAAATATTCACACCAGTACTAGCCCACAGCACAGCTCAGAACATAAAAGAGCTAAGAGAATGAAAATTAAACCCTCTAAACATCCAGCACCCCTAGCAGCTCTTACCTCCAGAGCATAGAAGGGGATAAACTTGCCAGAATAAAACACCAAAATGCATTAGAATCCACCAGTTCAAATTCCCAGTAGCTGAGCTGAAGCAGAGAAGGGAAAAAGGTTGCCAAGGAGAGGGGGCACAGCTTATCACCATAACAATAAGCAGTCTCAAGACCTGTGCAGGATTTTGAAATAAACTGTAAAAATGTAAAATTGTTCTTGACCTCCTCCTGATAGGATGGAATATATCTCCCACATCTTATGAAGCTATGGACTCTCATCAGCTAAGAAGGAAAATGTGGTTTCACTGAATTTCTGGGAAAGAATATTACAGGAAATTAGTTTCCCCAAATATTTGTTGGTTTCACTATTCAGTATTAATTTTATTTTAAACTAAATGAGTACTGAATATTTTTAGAACATTTACATTCCCTGGGAGCCGCTTCGCTAAGTCTCCTATTAGCACAGCTGGGTCTCTGTGAAGAACAGGGCCGGGTTAGCACAGCTCTCCAATGTGCTAAAGGTAAGTATTTAACTATTTAAAGGAATCAAATGAATACTGAGGAATTTTGTCAATATTTATTAGTTTTCTTTAAATTCCAGGGTGCATTCATTAGGATATTAATTTCCTTTTGATATAAATTACTATTTGTGATGAAACCAAATGCACGTCTACAGAATTGTGAATTAGATCATGTATTTTTATGGCCCTTTAATCAATTCTTTTGTTTCCTATTTCATTTCCCCATGCTTTTATATAGATTGCACAGAAATTGATTTTGCTTTGCTATTCTAACATACACTAAGCTAGTGCAAATCTCATAAAATAAAAAAGGGAGAAAGTGTTTTCAATCACACCTAAAATGGTGTTGAGCTATATAATTCTAATAAAAAATTAAATTAAATTAATAGATTGTAAAATCCAATAAAAAGGCAAATAAGTAAAATAAAGGAACAGGAGGAATAATGTTATGTTTATAAACCTTCACAATATGATGACAACACAAAGAAGCAGAAATACTTTAGCACATTATTTACAAACAGAACAGGTTGAGAGGTTGAACTTGGTGGACAGAAAGGATTAGAAATGAGTAAGTTAGTCAAAGAGTTTTCATTCTACTTTAATATATAATATATTTAAACTAAATAGTAACATTTTGTTTTAACAAATATATTATATGTATTGTTTTATCTGAATAGAAGCCATTTACTAAGTTCACATTCAAATGTATATTGATTATATTTTCTTTCACAGATACATGCGAACCTGATGATATTCCTCAATGCAGTTATTACTGAGATCTCAGAATGGAGAACCAATGCCTATAAAATGCAACCAGTATGATTTCAGTTAGCCTGGTTTCTCTTGAAAGGAAGACTGAGCTGAGCTCTGCATAATGGTTGTGGGGAATAAATGTCTGGTGTTTAATCATAACTATGTGATTGTCAGCATGATTTCGCAATTTAATAAAGCCTTACACTATAAGCTTTATATGAGTCTTATTCATTATGGGACCCACTGACATATATTCACCTAGATTCCGAGTTTTGCGTTATGGTGTGGTACGGCTTTTAACGCTGAAAAATTGATTATTATTCTGAATAGCCAGGAAAGCACTATTACGAGTGGTGTCAGTATAACTGTAATGCAAGCATTTTAGCCTGTTTCACAAAACTCATAACTAAACTGTTACAAAGTACACTAACACCAATAAACTACCTAATTACCCCTAAACCGCCACCCTCCTGCATCGCAAACACTATATTAAACCTATTAACCCCTAATCTGCTGCCCACCCACATCGCGACTAATAAATAAAGTTATTAACCCCTAATCTGAAGCCCACCCACATTGCCAACACTATTTAAATATATTAACCCCTAAACTGCCGCTCCCCGACATAGCTGACACTAATAAAAGTTATTAACCCCTAATCCGCTGCACCCCAACATCACCAACACCTAAATAAACCTGTTTAACCCCTAAACCGCCAGCCCCCACATCGTCAACTCTATAATATAGTTATTAACCCCTAAACCTCCAGCCCCCCACATCGTAACTACAAAACTAAACCTATTAACCCCTAGACTGCCGGGCCCCCCACATCGCAAAACACTAAATTAAACTATTAACCCCTAAACCTAACACCCCCCCTAACTTTAAATTAAAATTACAATATAACTATCTTAAAATAAATAAAAACTTACCTGTGAAATAAAAATAAACTTAAGATTAAACTATATATTAACCTTACATAGCTATTCTAATAAAATTAAAAAATACTACCAATTAAAAACCTAAATTACAAAATTAAAAAAAACTAACACTACGAAAAAAATTAAAAAAATTACAAAATAAAACCCCACTAAATTAAAATAACTAAAAACACTAAGCTTACAAAAAATAATAAACAAAATTATCAAAAAAAAACAATTACACCTAATCTAATAGCCCTATAAAAATACCCCCCCAAAATACAAACACCCCATAACCTACAATAAACTACCAATAGCCCTTAAAAGGGCCTTTGTAGAGCATTGCCCTAAGTTAAACAGCTTTTTACCTGTAAAAAAATACAAACTCCCCCCAACAGTAAAACCCACCACCCAACCAACCCCACAAAATAAAAAAAACCTAACTCTAAAAAATCCTAAACTACCCATTGCCCCTAAAGGGGCATTTGTATGGGCATTGCCCTTAAAAGGGCATTCAGCTCTTTTCACTGCCCTTAAAAGGGCATTCAGTTTTTTTAAAAGTGCCCATCCCTAATCTATTTTTTTTTTTTTTTTTTAAAACTAACACTAACCCTATAAAATCTACTCACTGTTCCTGAAGTCTGGACATCCATCTTCATCCAGGCGGCGAGAAATCTTCATCAAGGAGGCGACACCTTCATCCATCTCGGGGACTCATTCTATCTTCATCCCGGCGGTGTGGAGTGGAGCTTTCCTGGAAGTGGATCCTATCCTGTGTGGAGTGTCCTCTTCATACAGTCAACACCGTACACTGAAGTTGAATGCAAGGTAGCCGTTTCAAAATGGCGTACCTTGCATTCTTATTGGCTGATTTAATTCTTCAAATTCAAATCAGCCAATAGAATGAGAGCTTCTGAAATCCTATTGGTTGTTCAAAACAGCCAATAGTATGAGAGCTACTGAAATCCTATTGTCTAAATTAAACAGCCAATAGGATTTTAGTAGCTCTCATCCTATTGGCTGATTTGAATTTTAAGATCAAATCAGCCAATAGGAATGCAAGGTACGCCATTTTGAAATGGCTACCTTGCATTCAACTTCAGTGTACGGTGGTGACCTTATGAAGAGGACGCTTCACACAGGATGGGATCCACTTCCATGATAGCTCCGTGCTGCCGGGATGATGATAGAAGACGCCCCCGCGATAGATGAAGGTGTCGATGCCTGGATGAAGACTTCTCACCACCTGGATGGAGATGGATGTCCGAACTTCAAGAACCGTGAGTAGATATTCTGGGGTTAGTGTAAGGTTTTGTTTTTAAAACATTTTGGGTGGGGTTTTTTTTAGATTAGGGATGGGTACTTGTAAAAGAGCTTCAATGCCCTTTTAAGCGTAGTGAAAAAAAGCTGAATGCCTTTTTAAGTGCAATGCCCATACAAGTGCCCATTTAGATTTTTTAGAGTTAGGTTTTTTTATTTTGGGGGGTTGGTTGGGTGGTGGGTTTTACTGTTGGGGGGACTTTGTATTTTTTTTTACAGGTAAAAGAGCTGTTTAACTGCCCTTTTAAGGGCTATTGGTAGTTTATTGTAGGTTAGGGTGTGTTTTTATTTAAGAGGTGCTTTTTTATTTTTATAGGGCTATTAGATTAGGAGTAATTGTTTTAATTTTTGATAATTTAGTTTATTATTTTTTGTAAGCTTAGTGTTTTTTATTTTTTGTAATTTAGTGTTTATTATTTTTTGTAATTTTAGATTTTTTAATTTTTTTCCTTGTTAGGTTTTTTAAATGTGTCAATTAGGTTTTTAATTGGTAGTATTTTTTTATTTTATTAGAATAGTTATGTTAGCTTAATTTATAGTTTAATGTTAGGTTAATTTTTATTTCACAGCTAAGTTTTTATTTTTTCCTGTTGGTGAGGTAAATTGCAAAATGTCTAGAAACAAGAGAGCATATATAAGTAGGCACAAGTCTTTCAACAAGCACAGAACCCATCGGGTCTTTGGTCTCAGCAGTAGTCACAGCAGAAATTTTTGGTTTCAGCAGTAGTAAAAGCATACATCAGTGTAACAGCAGAGATCTTTGGTTTCAACAGTAATATAAGCATACCCAAGTATCATAGCAGAGGTCTTTGGTCTCAGCAGTAGTACACATATGCATCAGGGTCACAGCAGAGGTCTTTTTTATTATTATCGGTTATTTGTAGAGCGCCAACAGATTCCGCAGTGCTATAAACATAGGCGGAATACAAGGAAACATTTATAGGGATCAGACGGGTAGAGGGCCCTGCCAAGAGTCACACTTTTGTAGTCAGCTCTAAAGAAGGTTATCTACAAAGAGCATGGCTCTTAGGCTTACATGCTAAGGGGGTTCAAGGGGATAGCAATGGAGTAGAGGAAACGGTATAAAGAAAGGTTACTTTGATTGTATGCATCCCTGAACAGTAGAGTGTTTAGGGAGTGCTTGAAGTTTTCAAAACTAGGGGAGAGTCTTGTGGAGTGAGTCAGAGAAATCCACAAGATGGGAGCCAGTCTGGAGAAGTCCTTTTAGCGGGAGTGTGAGGAGGTAACGAGAGGAGGAGAGTAGGAGGTCATGAGCAGAGCAAAGGGGACGGGAGGGAGAGAATCTGGAAACAAGGTCTGAGATATAGGGGGGGGGGGAGCAGTGCAGTTGAGGGCTTTGTATGTCAGAGTGAGAACTTTGTGTTTAATCCTGGAGGCAAGAGGAAGCCAGTGAAGGGATTGGCAGAGAGGTGCAGCAGATGAAGAGCGACGTGTAAAGAAGATGAGCCTGGCAGAGGCATTCATTATGGATTGTAAAGGAGCATGGTGGCAGCTAGGGAGACCAGAGAGGACAGAGTTACAGTAATTGAGGTGGGAAAGGATGAGAGAGTGGATTAAAATCTTAGTTGTGTCTTGTGTAAGGAAATGTCGACTTTTAGAGCTGTTTTTAAGGTGGAAGTGGCAGGATTTAGCCAAGGACTGAATGTGAGGATTGAAAGAAAGATCTGAGTCAAGTGTGACCCCAAGACATGTGTCATGCAGGGTAAGGGTAATAATGGAGTTGTCAACAGTTATAGAGAGATTGGGGGTGGAGATTTTGGAAGAAGGAGGGAAAATAAGGAGCTCAGTTCTGGAGAGATTTAGCTTGAGGTAGTGAGAGGACATCCAGGAAGAGATGTGAGAGAGAAAGTTAGTGACATGGGTTAGCAAGAAAGGAGATAGGTTTGGTGCAGAAAAGTAGATTTGGGTGTCGTCTGCATACAAATGATATTAGAACCCATGGGACTTTATTAGGGAACATAATGATCATGTGTAGATTGAGAAGAGAAGGGGACAAAGGACAGAGCCTTGCAGTACCCCAATAGAAAGTGGTGACGGGGTAGAGGAGGCCCTAGAGAAGGCTACACTAAAGGTTTGGTTTGACAGGGAGGAAGAGAACCACGAGAGGGCTGTGTCACAAATGCTGAAGGATTGGACGGTTTGGAGCAAAAGAGGGTGGTCAACAGTATCAAAGGCTGCGGACAGATCAAGGAGGATAAGCAGAGAGAAGTGGCCTTTTGATTTTTATGTAATTAGGTCGTTGGTAACCTTAATGATTGCTGTCTCTATGGAGTGATGGGGATGAAATCCAGATTGCAGTGGGTCGGTGAGGGAGTTTAATGTAAGGAAATGGGATAGGCGTGCATAAACTAGCTTTTCGAGAAGCTTTGAGGCAAGAGGAAGTAGGGAAATTGGGTGGTAGTTGGATGGGGAGGTTGTATCAAGAGAAGGTTTTTTAAGGATAGGTGTGACCAGTGCATGTTTCAGAGATGAGGGAAATATACTGGTGCTGAGGGAGAAGTTGAAAATGTGTGTGAGTATAGGGTAGAAGAGAATGAGGGGAGCAGCTTTGAGGGGATAGGGTCAAGAGGACAGGTAGTGAGGTGAGAGTTCAGTATAAATGCTGAAACGTCTTCCTCAGTAACAGGGGAAAAGGAGCTAAATTTATGGCTATGTGGGTTGTGGTTGATTGCGAGCGTTTGAGGGGCTGAGGGAATGGAAGTATGATGAGAGCTTATTTTGTTTCTGATGGAGTTGATTTTGTTATTGAAGTGGCTGGCAAAGTCTTGAGCTGACAGAGAAGTTATATTAGGGGGTGGGGGTGGGCAGGGAAGAATATTGAAAGTGGAGAACAGACGTTTTGGGTTTGAAGAAAGATTAGAGATAAGAGTAGAGAAGTAATGATGCTTATAGAGATTAAGGGCAGAATTGTAGGAATTCAAAATTAACTTGTAATGAAGGAAATCAGCTGAACTCCCAAATTTTCTCCAGTGCCGCTCAGCAGTACAGGAACATCTGCGTAGGTACCATGTCAGAGGAGTATGCCAGGGCTGAGGATGAGTGTGTGATTTCCGAGCAATGGTAAGAGGGGCCAGATTGTCAAGGACCGATGTAAGGGTGGAATTATAGTGGCAGACAGATTGGTCAGGGCAGGAGAAGGAGGAGAGGTTCGAGGGAATTAGCAAGCTGTTACTGATCTAATTACATAATGCCTCTGTGAAGTTTGGTGTGAGGAGTAGAAGAAGGGAGAGTTGTAGGGAGGGATGAGATGTTGCAAGTGAGGAGATGGTGGTTGAAAGAGGAAAAGGAGAGTTTGTGTAGTTTGAAATAGTGCATTGATAGCTAAACATCAGGTTAAGGGAGTGACCATCTTTGTGAGTGGGAGAGTCAGTCCAAACTGAAAGAGGTAGTGAGTTGCAGAAGTTGTTTTGCAGAGGAGGCAGTGGGATTGTCAAGAGGGATGTTAAAATCACCAAGAATGAGGGCAGGGGTGCCTGAGAAGAGGAAATAAGGTAGCCAGGCAGCCAAGTGATCTAGAAATTGAGTTGAGGAGCCAGGGGGTTGGTATATGACTGCAAGACGTATAGAGAGGGGAGAGAATAAGCAAATCATGTGGGTTTTAGAATGAGGAAAATGTGAGGGAAGAGATGGGATGTATTTGTTGGAAGGTGCAATGAGGGGAAAGTAAAATACCTACACCACCTCCTTGTCTATTATCAGAACTAGGAGTGTGGCTGAAGTGGAGACCCTCATGTGACAGAGCAGCAGTGGATAAGTGTCTAGGGGAGAGAGCCAGGTTTCTGTTAGAGCCAGAAGGTTGAGGGAGCGGGAAATAAAGAGGTCATGTATAGAAGTGAGCTTGTTGATAACAGAGCGAGCGTTCCAGAGTGCACAAGTGAAAGGGGTAGTGGCTTTAGATGCAAGAGGAATGTGTATAAGGTTACCAGAGTTTTGTTTTCTGAGTCTATGGAACAGTATATATGGATTTTGTTGGGGACCAGAAGCTAGTATAAGTAAGAGGGAGAGTGACATGAGATGAGATACAGATTTGCAGTAATGAGACTGTTTTTGAGGTAAGGTGCAGGAGAGAGAGTGTTTATGAATAGATAAAGTTCATGAGTACAAAAGTAAGGTGAGTTTAAGAGAGATGGGCTAATGAACAGTGCATGTGGTGAGGGGGAAGGAGTAATTGAATAAAGTAGTTTGTTATAGAGACAAGAGGTAGCAAAAAGGAATATGAAGATATTGAAGATTTTTACAAAAGTGATAACCAATAAAACACATAAGACACAGTATTACAGCAGCACTTGCATAAGGAAACAATGAGATACATAAAACACAATATTACAAGAGAACTTGCCTTCAATTCAATTCAATTCTTGTATAATTCTTATATTAGTGTCTCACTTATAAAATGTTCACTTAATTCCTGTATAATTCTTATATTAGTGCCTCACTTATAAAATGTTCACTTAATTATTGTATAATTCTTATATTAGTGCCTCACTTATAAAATGTTCACTTAATTCTTGTATAATTCTTATATTAGTGCCTCACTTATAAAATGGTCACTTAATTCTTGTATAATTTTTATATTAGTGCCTCACTTATAAAATGGTCACTTAATTCTTGTATAATTCTTATATTAGTGCCTCACTTATAAAATTTTCACTTTAGAAATGTGAACATATGCTATTGTAACAATGCATACTGCCCAGGCAATGCACCCCCAGTGCAATGCACAGCCCAAGCTAGTGTTAAATATATAGGAAGGGCAGTCAACTGGGTCCACTAAATTACTTAATTGCTAAGTCAAAAGACAATTTAAAAGGCCAATTGAAAGTTAGATCCTGGTCATGTCAGGCTGAGATAAGTTAAGATAAACAAGACAGTAAAATTTTGAGGAGTTGGAAGTTATGGCATTTAACAGCTATAAATTTAAGAATAATAGCAGGTATTGATAAAGATTGGACATTACATGACAATTAACAAAACATTAGACGTAAGACATTGGGATAACATTACAATAAATGCAGGACTAAATTAAAACCTAAAATCATTTGCTCAATATACATATACGCATACCAAAAGAGAGTTACAGGAGAGGAGAGAGTACTAGAATGCAGTGAATAGGTTGCAGATGAGCAGGGATACTATTCACGTACAAAAAGAGAGTTACAGGAGAGGAGAGAGCACTAGAATGCAGTGAATAGGTTGCAGATGAGCAGGGATACTATTAACGTACCAAAAGAGAGTTACAGGAGAGGAGAGAGCACTAGAATTTAGTGAAAAGGTTGCAGATGAGCAGGGATACTATTCACGTACCAAAAGAGAGTTACAGGAGAGGAGAGAGCACTAGAATGCAGTGAATAGGTTGCAGATGAGCAGGGATACTATTCACGTACCAAAAGAGAGTTATAGGAGAGGAGAGAGCACTAGAATGTAGTGAATAGGTTGCAGATGAACAGGGATACTATTCACGTACCAAACAAGAGTTACAGGAGAGGAGAGAGCACTAGACTGTAGTGAATAAGTTGCAGATGAGCAGGGCTACTATTCACGTACCAAAAGAGAGTTACAGGAGAGAATAGAGCACTAGAATGCAGTGAATAGGTTGCAGATGAGCAGGGATACTATTCATGTAACAAAGAGAGTTACTGGAGAGGAGAGAGCACTAGAATGCAGTGAATAGGTTGCAGTTGAGCAGGGAAACTATTCACGTACGAAAAGAGAGTTACAGGAGAGGAGAGAGCACTAGAATGCAGTAAATAGGTTGCAGATGAGCAGGGATACTATTCACATACCAAAGGAGAACTACAGGAGAGGAGAGAGCACTAGAATTCAGTGAATAGGTTTCAGATGAGCAGGGATACTATTCATATACCAAAAGAGAGTTACAGGAGAGGACAGAACACTAGAATACAGTGAATAGGTTGCAGATGAGCAGGGATACTATTCACATACAAAAAGAGAGTTACAGGAGAGGAGAGTGCACTAGAATGCAGTGAATAGGTTGCAGATGAGCAGGGATACTATTCACGTACCAAAAGAGAGTTACAGGAGAGGTAAGAGCACTAGAATGCAGTGAATAGGTTGCAGATGAGCAGGGATACTATTCACGTACCTGAAAGCAGAAGAGAGAGAATATGATTAGCTTGATGTAGTGTGCATTTCTTCAGCAGATGTGAATAGGCAGAATGTTATCTTAGTAAGAAGCATTGTGGTGAGTACTGAGTATAATTATTATATTAGTGCCTTACTAATAAAATGTTCACTTTAGGAATGTGAACATATGCTATTGTAACAATGCATACTGCCCAGGCAATGCACCTCCAGGGGTCTCAGCAGCAATATAAGCATACCCAAGTATCATAGCAGAGGTCTTTTGTCTCAGCAGTAGTACACATATGCATCAGGGTCACAGCAGAGGTCTTTGGTCTCAGCAGTAATATAAGCATATCCAAGTATCATAGCAGAGGTCTTTAGTCTCAGCAGTAGTATAAGCATGAATTAGGGTCATAAGAAAAATCAAGATATAATGTGTACTAGACACACCAATCCTCAAGAGGGCGCTCTTTACTGGGTATATAATGACATAAAAGACAGCATCAAACAATAGTGTTAAATAAAAAATGGTAATGAGAACAATCATAAATATACAAATAATATTCCATAAAAACAAAATCCAAAAGAGTACTCCAAAAAAAACGAAATGGTCAGCTCTCTGTCATAGGAGGGTCAGGATCCTGATGATTCATATGGTCTAGGAGAGAAGAAAACAGAGGCGCCCAATGGCCTCATACCATATACTCAGAGTGAATAAAGGTAAGCAAAATGTATACTTACAAATGAACAGCACCTGAGGGTGCAAATAAAGCAGACAGGAACCTCACAGTTGCCCAGCTAACTGGGTATAAGCAGCCGGATATTCAAAGGTGAATCCCCACTTGTAGATTTCAAGGTTTTTCCTATATGAAGGAAGACAGAGATCGTACGAAGAGGATCCTACACGCTCCATGGCTCCGCAGTCGCCGGTCTTCAGTTCCAGGGTCGCCGATCTTCAGCTCCGTGGTCTTCAGTATCTCTCTGCGCAGGATGTTCCTGGAAGAAGACCTCATCGCCTGGAACAGGACCTTCTCCGCTGGACTGCAGGAACAGTGAGTACCAACCTGGGGGTTAGATTAAGGATTTTTTTGAGGGGGTTTGTTTTATTTAGATTAGGGATAGGCAGGAAAAGAGCTAAATGCCCTTTTAAGGGCAATGCCCAAACAAATGCCCTTTTCAGGGCAATGGGTAGTTAAGGTTTTTTAGTGTTAGGTTCTTTTATTTTGGGGGGTTGGGTTTTTTTTTTAAAAAAGAGCTGATTATCTTGGGGCAATGCCCTGCAAAAAGCCCTTTTAAAGGCTACTGGTAGTTTATTCTTAGAGTAGGGGGTGCTTTTTATTTTGGGGGGGTCTTTTTATTTTCATAGGGATTAGGTTTAATTTTGTTAAATTTCGTAATTTGTTTTTTATTTTCTGTAATGTTAGCTTTTTTATTTTTTGTATACTTAGTTATTTTTTTATTTTTTGTAACTTTAGAATTTATTAGTTTAGGTAATTTGGGTTAATTTAAGGGGTGTTAGGTTAGGGGTAGTTAGGTTAGGGGATGTGAGGTTAGGGTGCTTAGTTATTTCTGTAGTTTATTATATAGAAAATATTTTTGATATATTTAATACAGTAGTCCATTAAAATTATAGTATTGCTACACCTGTAGCTTAAATATTTACATATAAGAAGCGTTACAAAATAGGTTGTTTCTACATCTGTAGTTTAAAAAATAATTAGACTGCCCTCTGGACAGGCTTATCACCTAGTCACATTATAAATAGATTCACAACACATAGCTCACTGCACATTAATATTAATATCCCCCACACATATATTTTCGTTTAGTCATGGTTGTTTTTTAAAACACATCACATTCTCTAGTGTTGCACACTGCACATTAAACCATCCCTTGTGGGAGCAATTATAATTATACTGTTTGATGCTATGTAAAAGCAATAAACATGTATTTGTTAATTAATTAGTATATAGGATTCACATTGATCAATATTCTTTTTTTTTTTCCTTTTTTTATCGTTTTTTCTTCTTTTTTTTTAATAATTTTTTTATTGAGGTTATGCGTAAAAGAAAACAGCATACAATGATAAATTTGCAACACTAGCTGCACAAAAAACATTTGTCAATAAACATTGATGATCATGAAAAGGCAGTAGAAGACAAGAACATCAAAAAACACAACAATGCCTGACAGCTTTTTATCGTTTTTTATTGAAAAACCATATAAAACAGACAACAAAAAAGAAGAGAAACAAACAAAAAAACAAACAAAAAACAATACAATCAAGTACGATCGGGTTGATTGACACACCCTGCTGGTGGCCCATTGGCCGCGAGTCTGCAGGGGGCGGCGTTGCACCAGCAGCTCTTGTGAGCTGCTGATGCAATGTTAAATGCATAGAGCGTATTGCTCTCCGCATTCAGCGAGGTCTTGCGGACCTGACCCACACTGTCCGCAAGACCTTTGATAAATGGGCCCCATGGTATCAAAGTCCCCTTCCTTCCTTTCCCCTTCACTCTCCCTTTCTCTGTTCCTCTCCCCTTCAATCCTCTAATCAATCCACTAAATGACCACACATTGTTTGTTCACTATTCTATAATCCAAATGTATTAATCTAAAATGAGATTCTCTGAGTTTGGCTGATTTCGTAATATTCTTAATAACTTCAAAACTTTTTGGAATATTCACACTTGTACTAAGGTTATATCTACCCCATCTATTAGTATACTCTCCGATAGCTCTCTCCGTCTCTGGAGTTTGCAATACATCATATAGAAGGGATAGTAGACCTTTTTTAACTCTCGGACAATCTATAATCACATGTTTTTGAACAATTCTTGGTTCTTTACCCAACATTTGCAGCAAATAATGTTTTGCCTGAAAGAAATGGAACTTATCTGATGTTGGTATTTCATATTTTAACTGAAACTCCCTAAAATTATATGGGAGTAATAACAACGGGTTAATTAATTGATTTATGTATATAATAATCTTAAGCCTGGGACAAACCTGGGGTTCCCCAGAAGAGGCAATAGTTTAGTAACCATAAAACCATAACCCAACATTTTCATTGCCCCCCCTCCAAGCCCTTATGATATCTTTGTACAGGGGGTGTGTGCGGATCCTGTTACCAAGTTCTCTATCTGTAGCATGTAAAATGAATGGTAAGGACAGTGTGCACATACTGCTTCCTCCATTTTGCAATCAGAGAAATTGTTTCTATATGTTAACCAATCTAATGGATATCTTATTAAAACTGCATAGTTATATTTTTTTAAATTAGGTAGGGCCAAGCCCCCTTTGGCAATTGGGAGATATAGTTTTTCTAGTCTAATCCTCGGCTTCCTCCCTTTCCAAAGGAAATGCCGAAGTTCTTTCAGGAATTTACATATGTCTACGTCTTTAATCATCAAAGGTAGCATTCTGATAGGATAGAGAATTCTAGGTAAAATAAACATTTTAAATACAGCAACCCTACCTGTTAGTGATAGTGGGATATTAATCCAGTGTTTTAATATTTCTATGTTTTGTTGAAGCATTGGGAGAATATTTAATTGATACCATTTAGCTGGATTAGATGATAGAAAGATTCCTAGGTAACTAAATTTCTGTGTTTCTATAAATTGATATGGTTGAGTATCGATTGGTCTCTTTAACCACAGAATTTTGGATTTAGAAAAATTGATTCTGTAGCCTGATAACCCTCCATACATATCCAGTATTTCTATTATTCCCTTAACTTTTTTTCTGGGGACGAAACAAACATGAGTAAATCATCCGCAAAGAGCGAAATTTTGACAGTCTCCTTGCCAATTTTAGACCCCTCCAGAAACCCCCTGAGGGAAACAGCCAATGGTTCCAGAATTAAGTTGAAGAGCAGTGGGGACATTGGACAGCCCTGCATGGTTCCCCTCTTTAAGGGGAAAGAGGGAGATAAATAGCTGTTAACCAGAACTGAGGCCTCCGAGTCTGAATATACATTCGCTATTAACCCCAGGAACCCACCCTCAAAACCGTATTTTACCAATGCTTCCATAATGAAGGCCCACTCCACTCTGTCGAAGGCCTTCTCCGCATCCAAAGATAGCAGGAAGGCCTCCGTCAGAGTCAAGCCACCCTCCCCATAGTTGTGATCACTGTACTTACATATCACTTGGAGAATCTTCCTTATGTTCATTTCTAGAGTTCTGCCCATTACAAAACCAGCCTGATCAATATGGAGTAATTTTGGAAGAATTATTTTAAGTCTATCGGCCATTATTTTCATCAACATCTTGTAATCAAGATTCAAAAGAGATATCGGCCTATAAGAGGAAAGTTGTGTAACATCTTTTCCCTCCTTTGGAAGAAGAATAATATTAGCTGATTTAAACTGTGCAGAGATCTTTTGATTATGTATAAAGAAATAATTATATACTTCCATTATAGTTGCTACAATCTCATCTTTAAGACATAAATAAAATTCAATGGCAAGCCATCTGGTCCTTGTGCTTTCCCTTTGCTCATGGCCTTTAAAGTATTTACTATATCTGTCTCGGAAATAGGTATATTTAACGCTACCTTATCCTCTTCTGAAATTATTGGGAGCTTGGTACTTGTCAGGAACCTCTGAATATCTTCTTTTTTTGGACATTGAGAAGAATATTGTAATGCTCTAACTTACTGCCCCTTTAAGTATGGCCCTCCTACTTCAGCCTATTTAAGCCAGCACTTCCCCTAACACTCTGCTTAGGTATCTTCAATTGCAGAGAGTTTCCACCCTGTGCTACTTACTGAAGCCAATCAATTACAGACTGCTGTTGTTCCACAGTCTGTAACAGCTGCTATCATCTACAGGAGCTTCCGGATTCACTTTCAGTTTCTCTATAACAGCAGGACACTCCACACTGAAGCTGCACTGTTCCACTGCTGCTGGCTGGAAAAACCTTTAACCCTTATTCTACTGAATTACTGCTGGCAATCACTGCCCTATGGAGCTCCTCTACAGGACTGCATTCCTTCCCTAAGATAAGTTGTTTCCCTTACAATCTATGCTTATGTCTGCTGCTCATTTGCTCACACAAAGCCTGTGCTTGCTATAATTTGTTATACAACAAATCTTGCTAGTTCTCCTTTTTGCTAACAGCACACACTAATCATCAACTTGTTATAACCTGTTGCTTAAATGGAATGCAATTAACAAACTAACCGCTAGATTTATGGCTAGATTTAGAGTTTTGTCGGTAACGACCCACGTAGCTAACGCTGTTTTTTTTTCCCCCCCACCTTTTAAATACCACTGGTATTTAGAGTTCACAGAATGGCTGCGTTAGGCTCCAAAAAAGGAGCGTAGAGCATAATTTACCGCCACTGCAACTCTCAATACCAGCGGTGCTTAAGGACGCGGCCAGCTTCAAAAACGTGCTCGTGCATGATTCCCCCATAGGAAACAATGGGGCAGTTTGAGCTGAAAAAAAACCTAACACCTGCAAAAAAGCAGCGTTCAGCTCCTAACACAGCCCCATTGTTTCCTATGGGGAAACACTTCCTATGTCTGCACCTAACACCCTAACATGTACCCGAGTCTAAACACCCCTAGCATTATACTTATTAACCCCTAATCTGCCACCCCCGCTATCGCTGACACCTGCATATTTTTTTTAACCCCTAATCTGCTGCTCCGTACACCGCCGCAACCTACATTATACCTATGTACCCCTAATCTGCTGCCCATAACACCGCCGAACCCTATATTATATATATTAACCCCTAATCTGCCCCCCACAACGTCGCCGCCAGCTACCTACAATAATTAACCCCTAATCTGCCGACCGGACCTCACCGCTACAATAATAAATGTATTAACCCCTAATCCGCCTCACTTCCGCCTCAATAACCCTATAATAAATAGTATTAACCCCTAATCTGCCCTCCCTAACATCGCTGACACCTAACTTCAAGTATTAACCCCCTAATATAACCCAAACCCCCCTTAAATAAACCTAATACTAAGCCCCTGAAGATCTTCCTACCTTATCTTCACCACGCCGGGTATCACCGATCGGTCCAGGCACCGAAGTCTTCATCCAAGCCCAAGCGGGGGCTGAAGACGTCCATCCTCCGGCTGAAGTCTTGATCCAAGCGGTGGCTGAAGAGGTCCATCATCAGGGCTGAAGTCTTCATCCTATCCATGCAGAAGAGGAGATCCGGACCGGTAGACATCTTCATCCAAGCGGCATCTTCTATCTTCTTCCATCCATCGACAAGCGGCTCCATCTTCAAGACCTAAGGCGCGGATCCATCCTCTTCTTCCGACGTCCTAACACAGAATGAAGGTTCCTTTAAGGGACGTCATCCAAGATGGCGTCCCTCGAATTCCAATTGGCTGATAGGATTCTATCAGCCAATCGGAATTAAGGTAGGAAAATTCTGATTGGCTGATGGAATCAGCCAATCATATTCAAGTTCAATCCGATTGGCTGATTGGATCAGCCAATCAGATTGAGCTCGCATTCTATTGGCTGATCGGAAACAACCAATAGAATGCAAGCTCAATCTGATTGGATCAGCCAATCGGATTGAACTTGAATCTGATTAGCTGATTCCATCAGCCAATCAGAATTTTCCTACCTTAATTCCGATTGGAATTCATCAGCCAATCGGAATTTGAGGGACGCCATCTTGGATGACGTCCCTTAAAGGAATCTTCATTCTGTGTTAGGATGTCGGAAGAAGAGGATGGATCCGCACCGGTGGTCTTGAAGATGGAGCCGCTCGTCGACGGATGGAAGAAGATAGAAGATGCCGCTTGGATGAAGATGTCTACCGGTCCAGATCTCCTCTTCTGCCCGGATAGGATGAAGACTTCAGCCCCGATGATGGACCTCTTCAGCTGCCGCTTGGATCAAGACTTCAGCCGGAGGATGGACGTCTTCAGCCCCCACTTGGGCTTGGATGAAGACTTCGGAGCATGGACCGATCGGTGATACCCGGCGTGGTGAAGATAAGGTAGGAAGATCTTCAGGGGCTGAGTGTTAGGTTTATTTAAGGGGGTTTGGGTTAGATTAGGGGTATGTTGTAATGTTGGGGGGGGTATTGTATGTTTTTTTTTTACAGGCAAAAAAGCTGAATTCTTTGGGGCATGCCCCGCAAAAGGCCCTTTTAAGGGCTGATATGGTAAAAGAGCTTTTCTATTTGTATTTTAGAATAGGGTAGGGCATTTTTTTTATTTTGGGGGCTTTGTTATTTTATTAGGGGGCTTAGAGTAGGTCTAATTAGCTTAAAATTGTTGTAAGATTTTTCTAATGTTTGTAAATATTTTTTTATTTTTTGTAACTTAGTTCTTTTTTTATTTTTTGTACTTTAGTTAGTTTATGTAATTGTATTTATTTGTAGGTATTTTATTTAATTAATTTATTGATAGTGTAGTGTTAGGTTTAATTGTAACTTAGGTTAGGATTTATTTTACAGGTAATTTTGTAAGTATTTTAACTAGGTAGCTATTAAATAGTTAATAACTATTTAATAGCTATTGTACCTGGTTAAAATAAATACAAAGTTACCTGTAAAATAAATATAAATCCTAAAATAGCAAAAATATAATTATAATTTATATTGCAGCTATATTAGATTTTATTTTACAGGTAAGTATTTAGCTTTAAATAGGAATAATTTATTTAATAAGAGTTAATTTATTTTGTTAGAATAAAAATATATTTAACTTAGGGGGGTGTTAGGGTTAGACTTAGCTTTAGGGGTTAATAACTTTATTAGAGTAGCGGTGAGGTCCGGTCAGCAGATTAGGGGTTAATAATTGTAGGCAGGTAGCGGCGACGTTGGGGGGCAGATTAGAGGTTAATAAATATAATATAGGGGTTGGCGGTGTTAGGGGCAGCAGATTAGGGGTACATAGGGATAACGTAGGTTGCGGCGGTGTACGGAGCGGCAGATTAGGGGTTAAAAAAAATATGCAGGTGTCAGCGATAGCGGGGGCGGCAGATTAGGGGTTAATAAGTGTAAGGTTAGGGGTGTTTAGACTCGGGGTTCATGTTAGGGTGTTATGTGCAGACTTAGGAAGTGTTTCCCCATAGGAAACAATGGGGCTGCGTTAGGAGCTGAACGCTGCTTTTTTGCAGGTGTTAGGTTTTTTTTCAGCTCAAACTGCCCCATTGTTTCCTATGGGGGAATCATGCACGAGCACGTTTTTGAAGCTGGCCGCTTCCGTAAGCACCGCTGGTATTGAGAGTTGCAGTGGCGGTAAATTATGCTCTACGCTCCCTTTTTGGAGCCTAACGCAGCCATTCTGTGAACTCTCAATACCAGCGGTATTTAAAAGGTGCAGGGGAAAAAAAGCCAGCGTTAGCTACGCGGGTCGATACCGACAAAACTCTAAATCTAGCCGTAAGTTTGTCTCTTACTGCTATTCATGAACTGCTAATCTAATGCAGAGATTTTTTATTTCCATTAATCTCCTGGCTGCCCCTCTGTTCAGATAATGTTTTTACATCTGCCTACAACATTAGTATCAGCTGTTAGCCAGCAATGTTAACCCTTAATTAACCAGCTATTACTAGCAATCTTGCCTGCATTCTCAGACATACTGCTACTGATATTTAAATCAATCTCTCTTGTCAATGATTCCACTCTAACAACTACTGCTAACAAACTCTGATATGACAGAATACCTAAGACTGAAATAAAAACATATATATATATATATATATATATATATATATTGTGTAACAAAAATAAATAAATATATAAATATAATTTTTTTTATATTTAAGCAGCATGGAACCTGCTGAAATGAACACGCACATCCTGAATTTGACTTACACAGTTGACATACTTACCCAGGGCCTGCAGGACCTACAATGTGAGTTTCAACATTTAAAGGCAACTCTTACTACATTAACCTCTGCTCACAACATCCCAGAGGCCCCTGAACCCTCAATTAGCCCCCCAGATACATTCTCTGGGGACAGATCCCAATTTAAAGATTTTAAAATTGCATGTACTCTATTGTTAATGATGAAACCAAAAACTTACCATTCTGAGCACATTAAAGTTTGTACAGTCATATCGTACATACGTGGGGATGCCAGAACCTGGGCTAATGCCTTTATTGAAAACCAAGAGCATTTCCTAAATTCTTTGCAACAATTTTTCTCAGCAATGTCATCATTATACCAGGATGTGGATAGTCAATTCACGGCAGAAACTGCTCTAAGGGCAGTCAAACAAGGGAAAAGACCCGTTGAAGATTATGTTATAGAATTTAAAAAAATGGGCCCATGACTCCCAGTGGAATGACATTAATTTGAGAAATCAGTTTAGACTTAACCTCTCTGAGAACCTAAAGGATGAACTGTCAAGGACAGAGCTACCCCCCTCTCTTAAAGAACTTATTAAAACAGCTACCATCATCGATAGAAGACTCAGGGAAAGAAGAGCAGAACGTTCCCATTTGGAACAGTCCTATAAGAGAATGAGAAGACCACACCCAGATTCAAACCCTCAAACCAATCCGCCTGTAGCTATGGAAAAAAGTGTTATCCATGGTCCTCTCACATCTGAAGAAAGACGTAGGAGAAGGCTCCAAAACCTATGCCTATACTGTGCTGCAAGTGACCATGATGTCCGCTCATGCCCAGTCCTAAATAAAAAAAACTATTGGTACCAGCCTCCATTCAGTATCCTGTTTCTCTACACACTCCCAACATTCTGCTTATTGTACACTTCCCATGTCTGTACAGTGGGACAAAAAGCTGCTACATCTAGAAGCAATTATTGACTCTTGAGCCTCTGCTAACTTCATAGATTCATCTGTGTTACAAGTTAATGAAATTCCTTCTGTTGAGAAATCTATTCCTGTGCCTCTCAGAATCTTTGATGGCTCCCTTGTCCCTAATGGTCCTATTACACATAACATAATACCATTACAAATGTGCTCTACCTCTGGACATACTGAACATATAACTTTTGACGTTATCTCTTCGCCTTTTTACCCTTTAATTCTTGGTTTACCCTGGTTAAGACTACATTGCCCTTCCGTATCTTGGGATAGCCTACATGTGAATTTTAACTCCGACTACTGCAGTAAAACCTGTCTACAGCACTACCTACTACTACAGCCTTCTACTAATGTATTACCTGAACAGTACCAAGATTTCCATGATGTGTTCAGTAAAAAGGAAGCTGAAAGCCTTCCTCCCCATCGTCCTTATGATTGCCCTATCTACCTATTACCCGGCTCTAGTATTCCTTACAGGCATGTCTACTCCTTGTCCGAACCAAAACTCGCTCAACTCAAGACCTACATAGATGATAATCTACACAAGGGATTTATAAGACCATCTACCTCTCCAGCTGGGGCTGGTATGTTTTTCGTGAGAAATAAAGACGCCACCATTCGCCCTATTATAGATTACAGGCTTCTGAATAAAATAACTATAAAAAATAGGTACCCTCTTCCACTCATTCCCTAGTGGAGAGGTTACAAAAGGCCAGAATTTTCACAAAACTTGATCTACGGGGTTCCTACAACTTAGTGCAAATAAAGAGAGGTGATGAATGGAAAACAGCCTTCCGCACTAGATATGGCCTCTATGAGTACTTGGTGATGCCTTTTGGGCTTTCCAATGCCCCCGCCACTTTTCAGTTTTTGTTAACAATATCTTTCGAGAACTACTGGATATTTGTGTCGTCATCTATTTAGATGATATCCTCATCTATTCATCTTCAGAAGAAGAACACATTAAACACGTCCGATGGGTCCTCGCCAGGCTTCAAACACACCGTCTGTATGCAAAGCTAGAGAAATGTACATTCCATTCTCAAAATATCAGTTTCCTAGGTTATAAGCTTACACCTGGTGAGATGCAAATGGAGGATGATAAGATTAAATCCATACTCAAGTGGCCTACTCCTATCGATAAGAAATCACTACAACCTTTCCTCGGTTTCTCAAATTTCTATAGAAAATTCATAAGGAACTACTTGCACATTGTTAAACCTTTAACAAGACTCACTGGTTCCACTACAGGATTCACATGGGACTCTGAAGCCCAACATGCCTTTGACAAACTTAAAAATGCCTTCACCTCTGAGCCTATACTTAAATTACCTGACCCTACTATACAGTACATATTAGAGGTAGATGCCTCTGATTACGCAATTGGTGCTATACTTTCCCAAAGGACTTCCATCAGTACCCTAGTGCATCCCGTTGCCTACCACTCAAGAACTCTCACATCAGCCGAAATGAACTACCCTATCGCTGAAAAGGAGTTGCTGGCTATTAAGGTCGCTCTTGAGAACTGGAGACATCTATTGGAAGGCACTGACTTGCCCATTTTAATTTACACTGACCATCGTAACCTAGAATATCTCAAAACCACCAGGACTTTGTCATCTAGACCAGTTAGGTGGAGTCTTTTTTTTTGATAGGTTTAACTATCTAATTACCTACCGTCCTGGAAGTGCCAATGGTAAGGCTGACTCACTCTTCAGGATGTTTCCCAGGCCTCATTGTGCCACCACAACTACTATAATACCCACAAAATGGATTATAGCTCTCATAGCTGATTTTCCCTCAAGGATAAAACAAGCTTTGCTCAATGACCACTCCCTTCCATCTTCACATACTCTTACAAACGGATCTGATCAGTTACTCTATAAGGAAGATAAATTATATATCCCAACTGAGCCACGACTTGAAATTCTCCAAACATTACATGACAACCCATTGTCTGGACACCCTGGACATTACAAAGCTCTAGAACTCCTAAAAAGGAACTTCTGGTGGCCAAACATGTACAAAACAGTTTATGACTATATCAATACATGTACAGTCTGTGCAACCTCTAAACGACAGAGAGTTCCACCATATGGACTTCTTATGCCTCTACCTATTCCAGAGAAACCTTGGTGCTCCATTTCAATGGATTTTGTCATTGACTTACCCCCTTCTGCAGATTACACCACCATCCTGGTGGTTATTAATCAATTCACTAATATGGTACACTTTGTTCCTTTAACCGAACTTCCAACTGCTCTAAAAAATGCGCACATTTTCATTGAAAATATTGTACGTCTGCACAGTTTACCTAGCACCATCACTTCTGACAGGGGGGTACAATTTACCTCCAAATTCTGGAGAGAGCTATGTAGACTTCTCTCCATCCAGAACAACTTCACTAGTGCTTACCATCGCCAATCAAATGGACTTTCAGAAAGGGCTAATCAGTGGTTGGAGCAGTTCTTGCGTTGTTACTGTTCTCATTTACAAGATGACTGGTCCACGTTCCTGCCCTTGGCGGAGTTCTCCTTCAATAACACTCTCAGTTCCACTACTAAACTTACGCCTTTCTATGCCAACTATGGCTATCATCCAACTTTTCATTTCTTAAAACCTGACACCAGCTATAATCCGACTGTCACAGAAACCCTAAATACCATCAAATCCGGATTCGAAATTATACGCTCCAATATTAAAATAGCACAGTTAAGACAAAAATGATACTTTGGCCTACATCGATGCCATCTGCCAACTTATAAGGTTGGTGACAGGGTTTGGTTATCAACCAAGAACTTAAAACTTGGAACTCCTTCAAAGAAACTCAGCACCTTATTCATTGGTCCTTACTCCATCGCTAAGGTGATAAACCAAAATGCTGTACGCTTGACACTCCCAGCACATCTCCATATTCATCCAACCTTCCACGTTTCTCTCCTTAAGCCATACCTAAAGAACAAGTTTCCTGGGAGATCTCTTCCTCCTCCTGCTCCTGTTGTGATAGATGGCGATTTGGAATATGAGGTTGATCAAATATTGGACTCTAGATTGTGTAGAGGGAGACTCCAATACTTAGTCAGATGGAAGGGTTATGACTCTTCTGAAGATTCTTGGATTCCCGTCTCTGACCTGAGAGCCCCTCGTCTTCGTTCTGACTTCCACAAACGTTAGCCTTTCAAGCCCTCCCAGCCCTGAGGTCTGCCTTACTCGGGGGGTCCTGTAATGTTCTAACTTACTGCCCCTTTAAGCATGGCCCTCCTACTTCAGCTTATTTAAGCCAGCACTTCCCCTAACACTCTGCTTAGGTATCTTCAATTGCAGAGAGTTTTCTTCCTGTGCTACTTACTGAAGCCAATCAACTACAGACTGCTGTTGTTCCACAGTCTGTAACAGCTGCTATCATCTACAGGAGCTGCAGTCTTTCTCCACTGCTTCTGGATTCACTTTCAGTTTCTCTATAACAGCAGGACACTCCACACTGAAGCTGCACTGTTCCACTGCTGCTGGCTGGAAAAGCCTTTAACCCTTATTCTACTGAATTACTGCTGGCAATCACTGCCCTATGGATCTCCTCTACAGGACTGCATTCCTTCCTTAAGATAAGTTGTTTCCCTTACAATCTATGCTTATGTCTGCTGCTTATTTGCTCACACAAAGTCTGTGCTTGCTATAATCTGTTACAGAACAAATCTTGCTAGTTCTCCTTTTTGTTAACAGCACACACTAATCATCAACTTGTTATAACCTGTTGCTTAAATGGACTGCAATTAACAAACTAAGGCCTAGATTTGGAGTTTGGCGGTAGCCGTGAAAACCAGCGTTAGAGGCTCCTAACGCTGGTTTTAGGCTACCGCCGGTATTTGGAGTCAGTCGAAAAGGGTCTAACGCTCACTTTTCAGCAGCGACTTTTCCATACCGCAGATCCCCTTACGTCAATTGCGTATCCTATCTTTTAAATGGGATCTTTCTAACTCCGGTATTTAGAGTCGTGTCTGAAGTGAGCGTTAGAAATCTAACGACCAAACTCCAGCCGCAGAAAAAAGTCAGTAGTTAAGAGCTTTCTGGGCTAACGCCGGTTCATAAAGCTCTTAACTACTGTGCCCTAAAGTACACTAACACCCATAAACTACCTATGTACCCCTAAACCGAGGCCCCCCCACATCGCCGACACTCGATTACATTTTTTTAACCCCTAATCTGCCGAGCGCCACCTACGTTATCCTTATGTACCCCTAATCTGCTGCCCCTAACACCGCCGACCCCTATATTATATTTATTAACCCCTAATCTGCCCCCCACAACGTCGCCGCCAGCTACCTACACTTATTAACCCCTAATCTGCCGTCCGCACGCTGCCGCCAGCTACATTATAGCTATGTACCCCTAATCTGCTGCCCCTAACACCGCCGACCCCTATATTATATTTATTAACCCCTAATCTGCCCCCCACAACGTCGCCTCCACCTGCCTACACTTATTAACCCCTAATCTGCCGACCGGACCGCACCGCTATTATAATAAAGTTATTAACCCCTAATCCGCCTCACTAACCCTATAATAAATAGTATTAACCCCTAATCTGCCCTCCCTAACATCGCCGACACCTAACTTCAAACATTAACCCCTAATCTGCTGACCGGAGCTCACCGCTATTCTAATAAATTTATTAACCCCTAAAGCTAAGTCTAACCCTAACACTAACACCCCCCTAAGTTAAATATAATTTAAATCTAACGAAATAAATTAACTCTTATTAAATAAATTATTCCTTTTTAAAGCTAAATACTTACCTGTAAAATAAACCCTAATATAGCTACAATATAAATTATAATTATATTATAGCTATTTTAGGATTTATATTTATTTTATAGGCAACTTTGTATTTATTTTAACCAGGTACAATAGCTAAAATAGTTAAAATAATTACAAAATTACCTGTAAAATAAATCCTAACCTGTTACAATTAAACCTAACACTAGAATATCAATAAATTAATTAAATAAAATACCTAAAATTACCTACAATTAAACCTAACACTACACTATCAATACATTAATTAAATACAATATCTACAAATAAATACAATGAAATAAACTAACTAAAGTACAAAAAATAAAAAAGAACTAAGTTACAAAAAATAAAAAAATATTTACAAACATCAGAAAAATATTACAACAATTTTAAACTAATTACACCTACTCTAAGCCCCCTAATAAAATAACAAAAACCCCCAATATAAAAAAATGCCCTACCCTATTCGAAATTACAAAAGTTCAAAGCTCTTTTACCTTAACAGCCCTGAACAGGGCCCTTTGCGGGGCATGCCCCAAAGAATTCAGCTCTTTTGCCTGTAAAAAAAACATACACTACCCCCCCCAACATTACAACCCACCACCCACATACCCCTAATCTAACCCAAACCCCCCTTAAATAAACCTAACACTAAGCCCCTGAAGATCTTCCTACCTTATCTTCACCTCACCGGGTATCACCGATCGGTCCTGGCTCCAAAATCTTCATCTAAGCCCAAGCGGGGGCTAGACATCCATCATCCGACGGCTGAAGAAGTCCAGAAGAGGCTCCAAAGTCTTCATCCTATCCGGGAAGAAGAGTAGATCCGGACCGGCAACCATCATCTTCCAAGCGGCATCTTCTATCTTCATCCGATGAGGACCGGCTCCATCTTGAAGACCTCCACCGCGGACCCATCTTCTTCCGACGACGGCTTCCCGACGAATGACGGTTCCTTTAAGGGACGTCATCCAAGATGGCGTCCCTCGAATTCCGATTGGCTGATAGGATTCTATCAGCCAATCGGAATTAAGGTAGGAAAATTCTGATTGGCTGATGGAATCAGCCAATCAGAATCAAGTTCAATCTGATTGGCTGATTCAATCAGCCAATCAGATTGAGCTCGCATTCTATTGGCTGTTCCGATCAGCCAATAGAATGCGAGCTCAATCTGATTGGCTCAGAGGTGGAGAGAGAGCGCCATCAGTGTTGCTGATAAAAGAATATTTCCTTTTTTGGACCAATTGTGGGATCCTTTTGCACCTCTGAATCCACTTGGATGTCTGGCCACAAGTCTGTTGGGTGACTGAATTGATCCCTTCATGCCTCTATAGCACCTCAAGAGGTGCTTTACACTTTGTGAGTATTATTCTTCTCTTTGCTTGTATTAACACCTTTGCACCAGCAATACTAGGCCATATTGGCACCTGTGTTTCCCTTCTGCCTATACAGACATCAGCTCCTGTGCAGGAAGTTGGTCTTCTGGGTGACCGAATAGATCCCAGACCGTATATATAGCACTAACTGAGGTGCTCTACTAAACGTGAGTTTACTCATTACTTTAAGATCTATTAATTCCGGATCAAACAATATTGGGCCATGTGGCGCTTCTGTCTTTTCTCTTCATGGCTTAGTGTTAGGTTTATTTAAGGGGGGTTTGGGTTAGATTAGGGGTATGTGGGTGGTGGGTTGTAATGTTGGGGGGGGGGTAGTGTATGTTTTTTTTTACAGGCAAAAGAGCTGAATTCTTTGGGGCATGCCCCGCAAAGGGCCCTGTTCAGGGCTGGTAAGGTAAAAGAGCTTTGAACTTTTGTAATTTAGAATAGGGTAGGGCATTTTTTTATTTTGGGGGTCTTTGTTATTTTATTAGGGGGCTTAGAGTAGGTGTAATTAGTTTAAAATTGTTGTAATATTTTTCTGATGTTTGTAAATATTTTTTTATTTTTTGTAACTTAGTTCTTTTTTATTTTTTGTACTTTAGTTAGTTTATTTCATTGTAGTTATTTGTAGGTATTGTATTTAATTAATTTATTGATAGTGTAGTGTTAGGTTTAATTGTAACTTAGGTTAGGATTTATTTTAAAGGTAATTTTGTAATTATTTTAACTATTTTAGCTATTAAATAGTTCTTAACTATTTAATAGCTATTGTACCTAGTTAAAATAAATACAAAGTTACCTGTAAAATAAATATAAATCCTAAAATAGCTACAATATAATTATAATTTATATTGTAGCTATATTAGGGTTTATTTTACAGGTAAGTATTTAGCTTTAAATAGGAATAATTTATTTAATAAGAGTTAATTAATTTCGTTAGATTTAAATTATATTTAACTTAGGGGGGTGTTAGTGTTAGGGTTAGACTTAGCTTTAGGGGTTAATACATTTATTAGAATAGCGGTGAGCTCCAGTCGACAGATTAGGGGTTAATGTTTGAAGTTAGGTGTCGGCGATGTTAGGGAGGGCAGATTAGGGGTTAATACTATTTATTATAGGGTTAGTGAGGCGGATTAGGGGTTAATAACTTTATTATAATAGCTGTGCGGTCCGGTCGGCAGATTAGGGGTTAATAAGTGTAGGCAGGTGGAGGCGACGTTGTGGGCGGCAGATTAGGGGTTAATAAATATAATATAGGGGTCGGCAGTGTTAGGGACAGCAGATTAGGGGTACATAGGGATAATGTAAGTAGCGGCGGTTTACGGAGCGGCAGATTAGGGGTTAATAATAATATGCAGGGGTCAGCGATAGCGGGGGCGGCAGATTAGGGGTTAATAAGTGTAAGGTTAGGGGTGTTTAGACTCGGGGTACATGTTAGAGTGTTAGGTGCAGACATAGGAAGTGTTTCCCCATAGCAAACAATGGGGCTGCGTTAGGAGCTGAACGCGGCTTTTTTGCAGGTGTTAGGTTTTTTTTCAGCTCAAACAGCCCCATTGTTTCCTATGGGGGAATCGTGCACGAGCACGTTTTTGAGGCTGGCCCCTTCCGTAAGCAACTCTGGTATCGAGAGTTGCAGTGGCGTTAAATATGCTCTACGCTCCTTTTTTGGAGCCTAACGCAGCCATTCTGTGGACTCTCAATACCAGAGTTATTTTAAAGGTGCGGCCAGAAAAAAGCCAGCGTTAGCTACGCGGGTCGTTACCGACAAAACTCTAAATCTAGCCGTAAGTTTGTCTCTTACTGCTATTCATAAACTGCTAATCTAATGCAGGGATTGCTTATTTCCATTAATCTCCTGGCTGCCCCTCTGTTCAGATAATGTTTTTACATCTGCCTACAACATTAGTATCAGCTGTTAGCCAGCAATGTTAACCCTTAATTAACCAGCTATTACTAGCAGTCTTGCCTGCATTCTCAGACATACTGCTACTGATATTTAAAACAATCTGCAGTTTGCTTTGGTGTGGTCTCTTGTCAATGATTCCACTCTAACAACTACTGCTAACAAACTCTGATATGACAAATATAAATCTAAAAAAAAATTCTGAAATAATAATGTAATTTCTTCCACTTTGTTTTGTGTTTTACCCTCTGAATTGATCAAACCAATTGTTTTGTTTTTTTTTAGTTTTGTTGATCAAATTGGCTAGATATTTGCTTCCTTTATTACCAAATCTTTCAAAGTATGCTGTACCTTTAGAGAGAGCTTTCCCCGCTATAGAGAGCAGAAAATCCTTTCTTTCTTTTTTAGCTTTGTAATAAGCTTCTCTATTCCTCTTTGTCGGAGAATTTCTCATTCTTCAGTATGCTAAAGATAGGACCCCAGAGAGTTTCTCCTGATTAATCTGACCTATCTTTGCTCTAATTACATAAGTTGTAATATCTGCTTTCAACATAGCTTTTGCTGCTTCCCAATAAGTGTCTATATTACCAGTATAATTTAAATGATTATATTCATACTCCTGCCATTTTCTTTTAGAAACTGGACAAACTTTACTGAATTATACAGATAACTGGGCATAAAGAAAGAGTTATAATTCGTTTTTTTAGGCTCCTTCAGTGTTAAAACTATAGGATCATGATCCGATAATGTAAATTCCAAAATTTTTATATCATCAACTCTATTAATCAACGTTCCTGTTGTCAGGAATAAATCTAGCCGATCTAGGGTCTGGTGTGTTTTGGATAGGCATGTATATTCTAAATTATTGGGGTTTAAAAGTCTCCACACATCTCTCAGGTTATATGGATCTAATAAAATTGAGAATATCTTTTTTTCATACTTTATATTACGTTTAGGATTTGTTTTCCTCTGATTCCCCCCCACTTTCCCTCTATCAAGGAGATGATATTATAATCCCCCATAATTATTGTCTCATGAATTGAAAATTTGTCTATAATTTTGAAAATGTTCCTCCAAAATTTCCAATCTATTTTATTGGGACCATATATATTCCCAAAAAAGTATTCCCTACCTTCTATGTTTATATGTATAAAGACATAGCGCCCTTCCTTATTAATTATTTTTTGCTTAATTGTATAATTCAACTTTTGGTGAATTACTATTGCTACCCCCCTTTCCGATTTCTTATATGATGAGCTAATAACTTTAGAAATCCATTTTGCCCAAATTTTTTGATGTTCCCATTCAGACAAGTGTGTTTCCTGGAGACCCATGATATCCACTTTTTTCCTCAAAAAATTCAAAATAGCTTTACATTTTATCGGGGAATTTATCCCCCCCACATTCCACGATAATAGTTTAACCATTATATCCTTTCAGAAACGGGGGAAGGGTGTGGCGAGAGAAAAAAAAAAAGGGGGGAGGGGGAAAGGAGGGGGATGGGAGCAAACATAGACACCCAGGAACACCTGAATCTTCCCTTCCCTTGTTGTTCCCATCTTTTTTACATCTCCATAACCCTTTACCCTATATACTTTCAATTTATGACTTACTTTAAAATTACCCATCTCACTACCAATCCTTTATTTTCCTAGCACTTCCCAATGATGAAATCCTCCCTATATCCTATGGGAAATAAGAAAAAAAAATACTTAGGTTAATTTTTATATGTCTATCTGTGAAGTGTAAAACCTCCACGCCCCTTAAATTTATAATGTGTAATATGTGATATATTTATCTTTACCGTCCATTCTCATATGTGTTTCAAAACAATTGTTAATCCTCATAACTTCTTCTTTTATCAATATAGAGCTCGTGAAGAATAACAAAAAAAAAACACCGCTCTCAATTACACTATACACTACCCACATTGTGAATACCAATATTTTCCTTTAAGACTTATTTTCTCTCCTTTCAAACATTTTCCTCTTTGTTTCCTTTCCTTTTCTTTTAAAGTTTCAATTCCCTAAATGCTTTAGAAATATTTCTAAAATTTTCAGTAAACAAAATTGTATAATTCTCCCTATTAACTCTTTTAACGTGTCTAAACAACTATAAGCATATTCACTTAAGAACAAATTCACCTACTTGTGCAACCATTTTGAACATTGTTGTATAATTTTACCTAACCCCTAATCCTTACCTCCCTCCCAATATCATAACATGCTTAAATTTTTACAAAGTTAAAAATAAGTTTTTGCATATGTGTAGTGCACACACAAAACAAAACAAAACAAAATAAATATATATATATATATATATATATATATATATATATATACGGTATCCCTCAGGGGGGAAACATTACTGAAAAGTGTCAAGAAAAAACATAAAACAAGAATTAGCTGGGAGTTGTATCTCTTCTTTCTTTGGTTAACTGTTGCAGCTTTCTATATGCTCTCAAAATAGCCCACTTGCTTTGAAAGCATAGATATTTCACTACAACCACTCTGGGTCTAGCTGGTCTCGTCTCCGATGCTTCTATTATTGGTCCCATCCGGTGGGCTCTCTCTAAAACAAACCTGGCCCCTCCTCCTTCCATTTCCAGTAATGAGGGCAAAATTATTTCTGCAAAGTGTATCAGATTCTCGTTTTTACCTCTTCGGTTAGACCGATTATCCTTAAATTGTTCTGTCTGCTTCTATCCTCCAATTCTTCAACTTTAGCTTCCAATCTACCATTTTGTTTTAATAGTAGATTGATTTTGGGGTCATAGGTATTTAAATTATCTTCACAGTATTAAATTCTTTGCTCCATTTCTGTGAGCCGCTCATTCTGCCTCTTCATCTCCTCCATAATTGAGGCCAGTTTTGTATTTATCTCTTCCATTTTGAGGAATATTAGGGCAGAAACTTGATTGGCGATGATATTAGCCTCAGTTTCTTCATTTTTATCCTCCAATATTGATGAACCAGAGACATTTATATTCTTATAGAGTTTTCGTTCCCCCATTTTCTGTTTTGGTGACATTTTCTGGGACTTTAAATATTTATCCATCCAAAACCTTTCCTGTATTAATTCACCTATACCAATTTGTCAATCTGGTTATTTTTAATTTTTAAGAAGGGTAAGGGGAAAGCATGTCCTAAGACCATTAGATATAATTCACTGTGCTAAGAGGTGGAAAATTCCAGGGAAATCACCTTTTATAGTTGATGTATAATGATATTTTTTCCACAGTCACTTTAAACCAGGTGAAAATTGCAGACCCAGCCCCCCTCTGATTCTAAACCAGCCTTTAGTAAGCAATTTTTCAGATGGTAGAATAGCTGCAGACTTGAAGTTCAATGTAATAGAGCCCAGGAGGATCCCCTCTCCTTTCTCTTTGCTACCAAAGAACTTTACAGTAAGAAAGAGATATAACTATTACAGGTATTAGTGCTTATATTAATACCTATAGTTGTGCTTCTTAAGGCTTCTGAGTATCCAGGTGCTTTATCTTATATCCCTTTTTTATTTTATTGTTTATTTTTTTATACTGCGCAGGCTTCTCTATAAGCAGTAGCTTTAGTGCACTTAAATATGTTCACATGTTCATAGCTTAGCCACTGCTTGGTTGATCAATCAAGATCTCACTATCCAGATGTTACTGGCAGTGTATTTCCATACACCGTTCTTCTTTATTATGCAAGATTAATTATATTTAATATAAATTTTTCGTATACAAGTGTAGACTTACATAGGACTTAATATATTCAGGGTTCTAGCTTGTTATTATCCGTTTGGTGATTTTTGCCACTAATACAGCTGACAGCCTGTAAGGCTACTTTTACAATTGTGGGGATTTTTTGTTACTATATTATTGACTCTATGTTATGTGGGTATTTATGAAGATAGGATTGCAATCGAGTATAAAAGTGTATTGATGTATATTTTTCTGATTCATACATGTGATTACTCAGTCTTGTTGGTTGTAGACAATTACCATGTATAACTTATGCCAATTTACCTTTGTGAGGCCATTGCTGGGAGGGTTTGTTTGTTTGGGTTACCATAGCAATCAATCATCTACTGATGATGACACATACAGGTGTATCTTGTTAATGGTTCTCCCTATTGGAGTGTTGTATCCCTTTATATAGCAAGTGTATTTCATTTTATTTTTGTATAGCCTGAGGAAACAGCCCCTGCTGAGAAACATGTCGCTTTTATTAAAGTATATTTTTTATCTATACACTTGCTGCTGCTTTTTTTTTTTTATTTTTTTTTTAAATCAAAGTTTTTTATTGAGGTTATACAAAAGAACAGAAAAAAAAACATACATTTTGCATCATTTTGGCAAACTTTGCATACAAGATACCAATTATCTACATAATAAACTTAATATGTTTTTCTCATATTTTATCCTCCCATCCTATCTCGGAAGGGAAACATAAAAAATACATTGTATGCATAAACAATGTTGTATACTTAAAAGCTAATGTTACCTCTTTTTCTTTTTTATTTCCTTATGTTAAGACATAATACACTCTTCATCTGCTATGTTGCATAATATAGGAAATCATTACAAGCTGCTCTATATCCAAACCTATCTTAAGACTAATACCTCTAAAACATAAATTTGCTGCCTATTAGCATGATATTTTATAATGACCCTTTGCAAACATTCTTATATAAGTAAGTGCATGGTAGCGGGTAAATACCGCTGAGGAATTCACCACACTAGGTGAAAAAAGAGAAAATATAGAAATGTATTAATAATGAAATTGAGTGAACCAAGTGTCTGGAGTCCCCACCTTAAGTTCTAGCAATACTACTTGGAAGTATATGGAGAGAATGGGCTCGAGAAAATATATAGGTTGTACCAGAGGAACTTAGGCCATAATTTTTAAGATAGAATATATAAATAGGAGCTATAGTCTTCTAAAACTGTCCTGACATCATGCATTGATTCTTATGGGGCAATGCGTTAGGGTAAAATATAATATGTAAACAGGAGTAGGGTTATTAAACACGTGACCCCCATCTTAATAACTAAAGGAGGATAGTGAATCATGGTTATTCCCTTCTAAAACGTGCCCAGTTATCCAGCCTGAGCATATAGTGAAACATTTACCAAGTATCCTGGAGAAACCATAAAAACTTAACCCTTTCCAACCAAAGATGTTACACCAACACACTACATTATATGATACCATTAAGGGCTCCTATCAGACCACTAACAGTCGTCATCCAATCCCTGCGGTTAGCCTTTGTCCCTATACAGGAGTCCATAATCTCATCATGTTGCTAACCTATCCCTTGAGAGTCCATGTTCTCCTGATGCACTAGATCTTCGTTAATGAATACCTCCCGAGTGATCAATGCAGTGCAAGCCTCAATCAAGGCATCGGCAGTATAGTCAGGTGCTGTTCGTAGAAAGTCAATGTATTGGGGTTGGCAGAGTATTGTGCTGTAACTCGAACCTTTTTCCGCATCGGACCCTTCATGCTCTTCATTTTGCGACCTGCCCCAGACCCCCTTTTGACCGGCCGCATCTCCAGGGAGCCCAGAACCAGCCTTTTTACTTCCAGAATAGCGCCCGTGGCAGCAAGCTTACCCGGCGCCATTGCTGTTGGATCGATATTTGAAAGGGCCGCTCCTTCTATAGCAGGTAGCACAATTGTGGCAGCAGGCTCTATTAAAACAACAGGATCTCCCCCTTTACTCCAATCTGGCATAGCCAAGTAATTTGTATGTCCTGCGCGTGGGATAGGAGATATGAGCTTGTCTCTCTTGTCAGCTCTCAGATACAACTTGAGGAATGCGTGCTGTTTCTCCAACTTGTGAGTCAATTTCTGCAGGAGGGCTAATATCTCGGCTTCCATTTTATAAGCTTGTGTAAAAGGAACCAGATCCCTTCACCTGAATCTCACCTCTCTGATCAATTGACTGGGGACTCCAATAAAATTCAATACATTCCTATTGCTTCACCCGGCTATCCAGCCAGCCGGGGGGGGGGGGGGGGGTAGATGTGACAGAATCTTAGGCCGCAGCCTGTAAAGTAGCTTATTCTAAGTCTCCTTGTTGCAGAAACCCAAAAATGTGTAGACAGGCTTGCTCCAGAACAGTTCAGCAACTAATGTTTTAGCAGGATAAGTCAGAATGTAGTAAGATAGTTAAAAAAAATCCCAATATTATTTAGAATAGAAGCAGAGCAACTCATTCACACGTCTAGTCATGGCTGCGGCTTAGACACGCCCCGCTGCTGCTTTTTTTATGTGTATCTATCATCTTTAAACTCTTTGGGAGTTTTTTTATTTCACCTGTTCAACCCTTGGAATCAGTCAGCTGGGCAGCTGAGAAGCCCCAGCTTGCTTATACTGCACCTGGAGGTGCTTTGGAATATGTAAGTGTGTTTATTTCCACAATACACACATTTTTGTACCAAACTGTGCTAGGCTATGTTGGCTCTGTCTCCCTTCATATAGGAAAAACCTTGAAATCTACAAGTGGGGATTCATCTTTGAATATCTGGCTGCTCATATCCAGTTAGCTGGGCAACTGTGAGGTTCCAGTCTGCTTTATTTGCACCCTCAGGTGCTGTTCATTTGTGAGTATCCATTTTGCTTACCTTTATTCACTCTGTGTATATGGTATTAGACCATTGGGCGCCTCTGTTTTTTTCTCTCCTGAATTAGGGTCATAGCAGAGGTCTTTGGTCTCAGGAGTAATATAAGCATACCCAAGTATCATAGCAGAGGTCTTTGGTCTCAGCAGTAGTATAAGCATGCATCAGGGTCACAGCAGAGGTCTTTTGTCTCAGCAGTAGTATACATATGCATCCGGTTCACAGCAGGGTTCTTTGGTCCCAGCAGTAATATAAGCATACCCAAGTATCATAACATAGGTCTTTGGTCTCAGCAGTAGTATAAGCATGCATCAGGGTCACAGCAGAGGTCTTTGGTCTCAGCAGTAGTATACGTATGCATCAGGGTCACAGCAGAGGTCTTTGGTCTCAGCAGTAATATAAGCATACCCAAGTATCATAGCAGAGGTCTTTGGTTTCAGAAGTAGTGTACATATACATCAGGGTCACAGCAGAGGAGCAGGAACAAGGAATTGAACCTTCCAAGGTAATAACTCAATGCAGAGTGAAGCACAGAGTAGCCTTTTATTGGAACTCCCACACCTGTGCCTTTAAGGTGGGAGTTCCTATAATTGATGACTAGCCCTTTAAATCTAGATAGCATGTGGCCGCGCGCGCCTAGAGATTTGCAGCTGCTTACAGACTGATCTCCACGTCTCTCCACGTGGGACACCGAGACGAACCACAGGGGCCTGTCTTTGCCACAACAGCGGCCAGGATGAGTAGCCAGAAGCCCAGTACTAGCCGTGACGGCGGACGGGTAAGTCAGGGATCCTGACAACTACGCAGCAAAATCTTTAGGCAAACAAACACTCCCACAGACTGACAGAGGAACTGCAGGGCACTGCATGTGAATCTGTCAAAGACTGGAACATGTTTGCAGAAGGCTGAGACAACCCCTGAACAGCATTATCCTGAGAAAAAGAATGATCAGATAAGGAATCCTTATACTTAGATAATAAAATGCTATTAAGGCAAGGGGAACAAAATTGCACAGGAGGTATAACCTGGGCATCTGCACAAAAAAGACATTTATCAAATGACAGAGAAAGTTTGGGATTGTCATCTATAGTAAATAAAATAGCCCTTTACTTCCCTTATACTCTAATTGAAATATAAAAACAATTAGAATAAAATTCTAAGCATAGATAAATAATTATTAAAACCTGTACCTCTACACCCCAGCCATGCTAGAGAGACTCACCCAACCGGTAACCAGGAATCCAATCCACACCAGCAGATACTGTAAATCCTGTTCAAACTGCAGATCCTAGAAAGCTGCAAACATCAGAGAGAAGCGACAGGCAGGAAAAACTATCTAATGCCAGAAAATCTGGTCTGCCTCATTGAAAACACGGCTTCCAAACAGCCGGCTACAAACAAACTGTTGCATTCAGGAAGTAACTGAGTGGTCACATGATCACAAATTCAAAAGTAAGGTGCGGTCCAACAACTTTCTTAAAGAGATATTACCCAAACTAAATAAAAGGTAAAACTTGTGCAAACAAATCCCTATAGCCAAAATCAAAAAAGCCTTCACATGATAGAGCAGTGCCCTGAACTGCTGCCCAATAAATCCCCAACCTTTAAAAGGGATATTCAGTCCTATAAGGATCCACCTTGTTCTCTAAGTATCCTTTTTTTCCCTTTTTTTTTTCTAAAACAAGGAACTCCTAAGTGCTGCATCCTTCTCACCTAGAAGGCAAAATAACGTACCTGTGGATCTGCTGTAGGGCAGGTACAGCAAACAGGAGAGACAGAATCCTCACTGACATAGACCTGTAGATAAAGAAAAAACAGAGTAACAAACCTGGTTTTCTATATAGGGGTAGCAAAAAATGTTGGAAGGTAAGCCACGACCACCTCACCGTCTTCCATCTTCTTAAAGCTACCATTACTCTTACTAAAGAGAATTACATCGACACAGCATAACCCCAATCCTTGCTTGCAGGGAAACGTATCCATTAAAGGATTAACAACTTGATTTATTCACACACCTTCTTCACACATCACCTACAATGTTACACAGGCAAAGAATGACTGGGGATTGTGGGAAATGGGAGCATACATGAAGCTTTGCTGGGGTGTTCTTTGCCTCCACCTGGTGGCCAGGAGTTGAATTCCCACTAGTAATTAAATGGATTTGTGGAAAGACTTCCGGGGGTGGAGCTAGCAGTGGTGTGGAGCGCTAGCACAAGGCTCTATACTGAAGGGCGATTTTCAACCTCCCAAGACTGCCTGATTCCTTGGCCGGTTTGGCACACAATGAGCCTGGATCTCGTATTTTGGCAGTGCCGGAAGTCATACATCGCAATTAGACTCACATGCGGAGTCACAATGGTGTTCGGCGTTCAACTGTTCACCCAGCCCCAATACAAGTGCCTCCCCCAGGCTTAGGCGCCTCCCGAACAGCGGTAACCGAAGTGCTGCAGAAGGATCCACCCGGATCTCAAGAGAGGACACAGCTAGGAAGCGGATGAATCAACGCCGAAGCCGGTCCAGCCTGCAGTCCTCCGCACCCTATACCATACCAAGGCAAGCATCCGGGTGCAGGGATTAGAGGCAAGAGGCCGACGAAAGAATCTGAGGTGCCATAGGTACTGCCAGGATCCGGTTAGCACCACGGAGCTGAGGCGTGCTACTAAGGTACCGGGTACGTTGTATTAGACAAATGGCACCATTCTGTTCCAAATTGATCAAGGCCAATTACAAAGCTAGATTGGTTTACCCGACTAAGATTATTGTTGATAGGGAGGGTGAAATTAATATTTTCAGCAAAATGGAGGAAATCCAGCTATTTTGCCAGAACATGGGGGTTGAATAAGACTCTATAGCGAGATTGTTAGGAGGTTAAGTAGAGTATTAAGCAGGAAAATGTTTCTGTTATTTTTAGTTTATAAAGTGATATGGTAAGATATATACCGGACTGAAGAGGGGAGTTTTATTTGTTTTTAGGACCCTTAGGGTTCAGATTTCAGCAGATGAGCAGTAAAGTAACTGTTTCAAGGTATTGTCCTAAACAATTAAATTCAATATTGTTTATATTAATATATGTACCTTCACATAGCTGGGGAGGCAGGGGTGGGCGCGGAAGGGGATTACCCTCCGCTTTTTTTTTTTCTCTTTTGCTCTCTTCTCTCTTTCTCGGGAGTTAGATGGTTAAATTAAAGTTGACTTCCTGGAACATAGGTGGGATTTCTACACCTATGAAAAGAAAGTTAATGATTAGATATTTGGGGGCTAAGAATCCAGATATAGCTTTATTCAAGAGACGCATCTGAAACCAGCAGAGGCGGCTAAACTTAAATGTAAGTGGGTTGGGGAGGTGATTTACACCCCCTATGATAAAGCGAAGAGAGGATTGGCTATAATGTTTCACAAACAGCTGCAATATCACATTGTCTCAGTAGACATGATGTAGATGGGAGATACCAAATCATAGAAGCAGTTATTAAGGGGAACACTTTCATATTTTGTAATGTATATGGGCCAAATATAATAGACTCAGCGTTCTGGCAGAATATTAGCTTGAAATTGTTTCCCTATATAGGGAAAGATATAGTGATGGTAGGGGATTTTAATATGGTCTTCTCGCATATTTTAGATAGGTCTAGAGTAAGGAATACCCCTAGGAAAGCACGAGAAACAAAACTATTGCGAAGGCTATGTCAGAAACACGCATTACAGGACATATGGCGGGCACAAAATCCAGTACACGTGTGTCTCGGGGGTGCATAAGTCCTTCTCCAGAATAGACTTTTTTCTAGTGGCTAAACATTTGATGAGGATGGGTATTAAGTCAAATATTCAGGAAATTGTTGTATCAGACAATGCTATTATTACATTGGAAGTAGGATTAAAAGATCCCCTCTCGGTACGCAATTCCAGACTGTTTTTTCCACAGTATCTTGCTAATAATGTGCATTTTAAAGCATGGTTACAGAACAGATGGAGACAGTTCTCTGAGGAGAACGCTGAGTATAGACACAAACCAGAGATATTCTGGGAAACTGCCAAGGCAGTATTTAGAGGGGAGATCAAAGTATATCTGGTTAGGGCTAAGTCTATTAGGATCAAAAGAGAAGAACAACTTTCTAATACCCTTAGAAATAGCTATAGGAACTATATTAATGACCCCTCCACGACTACATGGAAAAAGTATAAGGATAGTAAGACAGCTCGTGATATAGAACTCAAACAATATTCAATACTTGAAGATCAAAAGCAGAGGTATTTTTCACAGGGGTACAAGGGAATTCAGCAAAATACTTAGCAAAAATCTCCAAAATCAGACAAGCTAAGAACTATATTACAGCCCTGAAATATAAAAGTAAGAGGTTTACTGAAGCTCCAGGAATTAGGGAGGCTTTCTCGGAATTCTTCCAGGAATTATATTCATCCAAAAAGATTGATGTTCAGAGTAAGGAGCAGTTCTGGCAAAAGATTAATTTACCTCAAGTAGATCAAACGGAGTTGCAGAAGATAAGTGAACCTATTACGATAACAGAAATTGTGAACATGATAAAGAAACAAAAAATAGGAAAAGCCCCGGGCTCAGATTCATTACCAGCGGAGTTCTACAAACTCTTAATTGATTCGATTCCCCCTAGTCTTTGTGCGTTATTTAATGATTACTATATTAATAGCCAGATGCAGTCACAACTATTTGCGGAATCTAATATAGTATTGGTTCTTAAGAAAGTTAAAGATCCAGAGTCACCTACATCTTATAGACCAATATCTTTACTAAATCAAGATTACAAGATCCTTACCGCTATCATAGCAAACAGGCTAAAATCCTGCCTAGAACATATTATACACGTAGACCAAACAGGATTTATGGCAGGTAGGAATCCAGTTAAGAACTTGCGTAGGGTCCAGCTGGTATTGGATGCCTATTGGAATAAACCTGAGGGCAAGGGGTCTCGTCTCATGCTGGACCTCACCATTTTAACGGTCAACGCTGAAAAAGCATTTGACTCTATTATTTGGGACCATCTGTTTACATCTTTGGAGAGGTTCTGCTTGACTGGAGTTTTTCAACAGTTTATTCGTCAGTTATACCATGCCCCACTCTCATCGATTGTGAATGTTGATACTACGGATAGGTTGCCATTAAAAAGAGGCACAAGACAAGGATGTCCACTGTCACCACTACTTTTTAATGCCGCTCTTGAACCATTAGCGATTCTCTTGAGACAAGAGCTTCAAGGTATCCATCTAGGGAGGCAAAAAGTAGTACTGTCTCTTTTCGCAGATGATTTACTCCTTTATTTGAGTTATACGGCAGTTGCGGTCCCACGAGTACTATGTCTCTTTAACCTATATAGCTCCTTTTCAGGCTACAAAATAAACTATGAGAAGTCGGAACTACTATGGATAAACAAACCTACTAACCCCATCCCGCACCCATTCCACGAAACGGAGCAAATTAGGTATCTGGGGATTTCTTTGGCACGTAATCCTAAATTATGGTATGCCCTAAACTTCGATCAGTGAATTAGAGATATGGCAGAGAAACGCCATATATGGGGGGATCTTCCATTAACATTGTCGGCTCGGATCATGTTAATTAAAGTAGTCCTATTCCCCAAACTGCTCTATTTTCTTCAGAATCTTCCCCTCCTCTTGTACAAAAAAGATATTATTTATCTTAACAGGATCTTTAATAAATTTATTTGGAAGGATAAGAAGCCCCGTATATCTCTTCTCAAATTATCCTTACCTAGAAGATTTGGTGGTATGACTTGTCCAAACATTAAATACTACAACTATGCTTCCCTTTGTAAGTATGCATTAGACTGGATCGTAGGTAGGGAGCGAGTTACATTTTTTTAAATGGAAACTAGTTTGATAGCCCCATTCTCGCTACAAGCAATTTTACATTATCCTGCAGCTAAACTCCCTAGCAATATTGCTCAATTATATTCATTTAAATTTATTATAGCCGCATGGCAGAAATTTTGTGGGGGGATTACATTAAATTTTGCTAAGTCAGAGTTTCTTCCATTGATAGGTAACCCAGAATTCCCACCTGCATTGGGTACAACGGTCTATTCTTTGTGGGCCGAGAGGGGATTGAAATACTTAGCACAACTATGTGAAGAGCAGACATTGATAACCAAGAAGTTTTCTGATGTGTCCCAAAAATATGGCCTTCCAAAAACACATTTTTACACCTATCTTCAAGCCAGGCATTGGATAGGGGAACTAAGGCAAGAAACAGGGCCAGAGCTAGAGAGTAGAGAACTGGGGGCTCTGATTAAGCACTATCAGGGAGGGGTGGGTCTATCTCTCCAATTTATAGGCTACTACTGAATTACCTGGGCGAAAGTAACATGCTAGATATTAAGGCAAAATGGACCAAGGTAAGAGTAGAGGTTGATAACATTATGATAAGGCAAAGTGTGACATTAGTTGCTAAGGCAACATCATTAAGTAGCCATAAAGAATCACATTTGAAAATAATCAACATGGCCTATTTCACCCCAGATAGAATGGTGAAATGGGCAAGGGATCAAGGAAATTGTTCTAGATGTGGCTTTGCTAGAGCAGATATTGTCCATTGTTTCTGGGCATGCCCGAAAATTCTCCAATTCTGGCAAAAAATTTCCTTCTGGAACAGTAGGATCTTGGGAATAAGATTTAAATTGGAAATGCATCAGATATTTTTTCTTTGTAAATACTCTCCAGAACTCCCCAATGTTAGATTTATAAACCTACTAATACTGATTGGGAGGAACCTAATTTTAAAGACCTGGAAGGGCGAGAAAGCCCCTAAACTGGTTGAGTTTTTTAATGCCATTCAATGCCAGAGCGTCGTGGACCAGATTAATTTAAGAAATCCTAGCCCCCAAAAAATTGCCAGTTTTTTTAATAAATGGAAGCACTATATCTATTCTCTAACGAGACAAGCCCAATGCCAACTTACTAGGCCCTTCAAAACGTCTAGCTGGGTGCAACAACGGATAGAACAGGGGTCACTCCCCAGCTCCTGGTTTGGAGTTGATTAGCTTCAGATGGAAATTGTAGGAGAGGAGGGAGCGGGAGATAGAGAATCTCCACCCCCTCCCCTTTTTTTTCTCCCCCCCCCTTTCGCGCTCAGCCAATGAACTACTAGCTAGGGTAATATTAAGCAAGTGATTATCCTCTAATTAGACCAGGGTAGGTGAGAGCTACCCGGACTTTACTGAATACAAGCTATTAATGGCCGATAGGATATAAGTTAAGAGCCTCATAAGCAAGAGGCTGATTAGGTTGCTCGATGTCTATAATAAGTTGGTCGAATAACTGAAAGTTGATTTTGTTTATGATTGTTTTTTTTTCTCTTGTTGTCTTTTTTTTCTCTCTCCTTCTTTTGCTCTTATTAACTGTGTCACCTGTTGACCCATGTATAAAATTGCTGTTCCAACTAACTATGGACAGACAGGAATCTATGTCTGCCATGGGCTGTACAGACTGATTTGCATTATATGTATGCTGTTGATGATAAATAAAAACTTTAAAATAAAATTAAAAAAAAATGGATTTGTGGACACTCCATGCAATTGAAAAGAAATGTATATTATAATTAACTGAATAAATGTCAAAATGTTTACATATTCATATACACTTTGGATCCCTTCCACTTAAATACATTTAAACATGAATGATAATTTTGAATGCATTTTAATATTTTTTTAATATGTTTTACTGTGTTTTTACTGTAAATATTTTACATCCCAATGTTCTTCACTTAGAAGAAAATGTTCTTTGTAGATATTTATATATATATATATATATATATATATATATATACTGTATATATATATATATATATATATATATATATATATATATATATATATATATATATATATATATATATATATATACAGGGAGTGCAGAATTATTAGGCAAATTAGTATTTTGACCACATCATCCTCTTTATGCATGTTGTCTTACTCCAAGCTGTATAGGCTCGAAAGCCTACTACCAATTAAGCATATTAGGTGATGTGCATCTCTGTAATGAGAAGGGGTGTGGTCTAATGACATCAACACCCTATATCAGGTGTGCATAATTATTAGGCAACTCCCTTTCCTTTGGCAAAATGGGTCAAAAGAAGGACTTGACAGACTCAGAAAAGTCAAAAATAGTGAGATATCTTGCAGAGGGATGCAGCACTCTTAAAATTGCAAAGCTTCTGAAGCGTGATCATCGAACAATCAAGCGTTTCATTCAAAATAGTCAACAGGGTCGCAAGAAGCGTGTGGAAAAACCAAGGCGCAAAATAACTGCCCATGAACTGAGAAAAGTCAAGCGTGCAGCTGCCAAGATGCCACTTGCCACCAGTTTGGCCATATTTCAGAGCTGCAACATCACTGGAGTGCCCAAAAGCACAAGGTGTGCAATACTCAGAGACATGGCCAAGGTAAGAAAGGCTGAAAGACGACCACCACTGAACAAGACACACAAGCTGAAATGTCAAGACTGGGCCAAGAAATATCTCAAGACTGATTTTTCTAAGGTTTTATGGACTGATGAAATGAGAGTGAGTCTTGATGGGCCAGATGGATGGGCCCGTGGCTGGATTGGTAAAGGGCAGAGAGCTCCAGTCCGACTCAGACGCCAGCAAGGTGGAGGTGGAGTACTGGTTTGGGCTGGTATCATCAAAGATGAGCTTGTGGGGCCTTTTCGGGTTGAGGATGGAGTCAAGCTCAACTCCCAGTCCTACTGCCAGTTTCTGGAAGACACCTTCTTCAAGCAGTGGTACAGGAAGAAGTCTGCATCCTTCAAGAAAAACATGATTTTCATGCAGGACAATGCTCCATCACACGCGTCCAAGTACTCCACAGCGTGGCTGGCAAGAAAGGGTATAAAAGAAGAAAATCTAATGACATGGTCTCCTTGTTCACCTGATCTGAACCCCATTGAGAACCTGTGGTCCATCATCAAATGTGAGATTTACAAGGAGGGAAAACAGTACACCTCTCTGAACAGTGTCTGGGAGGCTGTGGTTGCTGCTGCACGCAATGTTGATGGTGAACAGATCAAAACACTGACAGAATCCATGGATGGCAGGCTTTTGAGTGTCCTTGCAAAGAAAGGTGGCTATATTGGTCACTGATTTGTTTTTGTTTTGTTTTTGAATGTCAGAAATGTATATTTGTGAATGTTGAGATGTTATATTGGTTTCACTGGTAAAAATAAATAATTGAAATGGGTATATATTTGTTTTTTGTTAAGTTGCCTAATAATTATGCACAGTAATATAAAATAGCTATAACTAAAAACAAACTAAAAACTACTTCCAAAACTATTCAGCTTTGATATTAATGAGTTTTTTGGGTTCATTGAGAACATGGTTGTTGTTCAATAATAAAATTAATCCTCAAAAATACAACTTGCCTAATAATTCTGCACTCCCTGTATATATATGCATATATCTATACCTGTGTATATCATATAACTATATATATATATATATATATATATATATATATATATATATATATATATATACATACATATACACACACAAAAAAAATACTTATTATAACTAGCAATATACTTACTCTTTATGCGTCAAATAATGTTCTGACACTTTACAGATCAAGTGAAGACCACTATTTGACTAGAAATTAAGTAGATAGGAGGATACTTCAAAGGCCCCATGTAAATTTAGTTTGAGTACTTTTCAGTACATTTTGGTTGTCAGAGACATATGGTGATGGTGTTTTTGACTTTAGCCAACAATGGCAAGTCTATAATGCCCAGGACTTGTAATAAGAAGGTGGACCCCTCCTGAGGAGGACACATTGTCATAGGGGAATGGTGTGTTGGAAGTATGATGATCAATTTCAGGAGAGGATAGCAGTTCACCCTGAAATGTGCTGTGATGACAGCTATATGGAAACCTAGTTACAGATAATGAAGTGGGCAGTCCTTTAAGTGCAATGGGGCTTCAGTAAGTTGGAGATTAATGGTGACCTTTCATAAAGGGCTTTGTTTTAAATTAAATGAGGATACATATAGATTTGCAGGTACAAGAAAGAGTTTTAAGGCTGTCGGGGGGTTTACATCTTCAATAGATTTTTCAATAAAGGAAATCACGGTAGAACTAGGGAAGTGGTGTATCTGGTGCAGATGCCAAAAAAGGAAAGAAGGATAATGCAGGGGCTTGACAGGTACACTAAGTTGAGGGGAAAACATCATGGCATTATGTTATTGATAACAGGTTTTAGAGTAGCTTTTTGGTTGAGTGGGTGGTAAATGTTTAATCTAGAATTTGTATTTCATATATTAGCTGAATGTTAGGAACAAAGGTTGTTAATGGAAACTTTCAGGGAATTGAAAGTGTTTTATTCCTTTGACAGGGGAAAGGACAGAATATCCAACTACATCATTAAAGTGACATAAAACCAAAATTTTTCATTTCTGATTCAGATACATTCAATTTTAAACAACTTTCCTATTCAATTCTATTATCAATTTTGTTTTTGTTTTCTTGTTATCTTTTGTTGAACAGGGAGGTAAGTTCAGGAGTGTGCACGTGTCTGCAGTACTACATTGCAATAGTTTTGAAACAATGTTATACTTTAGCAGCACTATTTCCTGTCACATTGTGCTCCAAACATATGCACTCTACCTATCTAGATATCTCTTCAACAAAGATTAAAAAGAGAAGGAAGATAATTTAGTAATAGAAGTCAATTGGAAACTTTTTTTAAATTGTATTCTCTATCTGAATCATGAAAGAAAAAAAAAAACATGTTAATGTCCGTTTAAGTTTTTTGAGGGTTCAAAATTGAAACAGTGCAGATGGAGTGTCCTTTTACCACAAGATAAGTTGGTTGACTTGAGTTGGACCATTGATATAGCAGAAGATTAATCTAAGGGATTTGTAGTTCTTGTTGTGGAAATTTACGAATAGATTACGAGTTTTGCGTTATGGCTGCCTCGCTGCTAATTTGCAAGTTATTTCCACCACTCACCTTTAGCAGCGCTGGTATTACAGGTTTGCAAAAACAATTTTGCAGCGTTGAGCTCCTTGGAGCGCCATACCGCACCCAAATACCAGCGCTGCGGTGAGCTGCTTTTACATGCTCGTGCACAGTTTCCCCATGGAAATCAATGGGAAGAGCAAGCTAAAAAAAAGCCTAACACCTGCAATAATGGAGTGTAAAGCTCCGTAACGCAGCCCCATTGATTCCTATGGGGAAAGAAAAAGTTATGTTTAAACCTAACACCCTAACATAAACCCTGAGTCTAAACACCCCTAATCTGCTGCCCCTAACATTGCTGCCACCTACATTACAGTTATTAACCCCTAATCTTCCGCCCCCGACATCGCCGCCACATACATTATACTTATTAATCCCTAATCTGCCTCCCCCGACATCGCCGACACCTACATTACTGTTATTAACCCCTAATCTGCTGTCCCTAACATCGCTGCCACCTACATTACACTTATTAACCCCTAATCTGCCGCCCCCAATGTTGCCGCCACTATACTAAAGATATTAACCCTTAAACCTAACCCTAAGTCTAACCCTAACCCTAACGTAACCCTAACCCTAACACCCACTAACTTTAATATAATTAAAATAAATCTAAAAAAATTACAATTAATACCTAAATAATACCTATTTAAAACTAAATACTTACCTGTAAAATAAACCTAAGCTAGCTACAATATAACTAATAGTTACATTGTAGCTATCTTAGGTGTTATTTTTATTTTACAGGTAAGTTTGTATTTATTTTAACTAAGTAGACTAGTTAGTAAATATTTATTAACTATTTACTAACTACCTATTTAAAATAAATACAAATTTACCTTTAAAATAAAACCTAACCTGTCTTACACACCTAACATTACACTAAAATTAAATAAATTACATTAATTAAATACAATTATCTAAATTACAAAAAATAATAAACTCTAAATTACACAAAATAAAAAAGAAATTATCAAATATTTAAACCAATTACACCTAATCTAATAGCCCTATCAAAATAAAAAAGCCCCCACCAAAATAAAAAAAACCTAGCCTAAACTAAACTGCCAATAGCCCTTAAAAGGGCCTTTTGCGGGGCATTGCCCCAAAGAAATCAGCTCTTTTACCTGGAAAAAAAATACAAACAACCCCCCAACAGTAAAACCCACCACCCACACAACCAACCCCCCCAAATAAAATCCTATCCAAAAAACTAAGCTCCCCATTGCCCTGAAAAGAGCATTTGGATGGGCATTGCCCTTAAAAGGGCATTTAGCTCTTTTATGGTGCCCAAAGACCCAAATCTAAAAATAAAAGCCACCCAATAAACCCTTAAAAAACCTAACAATAACCCACGAAGATCCACTTACAGTTTTTGAATACCCAACATCCATCCTCATCAAGCCAGTAGAAATCTTCATCCAAGTGGGCAGAAGTCCTCAACAAAGCCGGGAGAAGTCTTCATCCAAGCGGCAAGAAGTGGTCCTCCAGGCGGGCAGAAGTCTTCTTCCAGGCGGCATCTTCTATCTTCATCCTTCCAACGCGGAACGGCTCCATCTACAAGACATCTGGCGCAGAGCATCCTCTTCTTCTGATGGCTACTGAAGAATGAAGGTTTCTTTAAGGGACGTCATCCAAAATGTCATCCCTTGAATTCCGATTGGCTGATAGAATTCTATCAGCCAATCGGAATTAAAGTTGAAAAAATCCTATTGGCTGATGCAATCAGCCAAAAGGATTGAGCTTCAATCCTATTGGCTGATCCAATCAGCCAATGGGATTGAGCTCGCATTCTATTGGCTGTTCCAATAAGCCAATAGAATGCAAGCTCAATCCCATTGACTGATTGCATCAGCCAATAGGATTTTTTTCAACTTTAATTCCGATTGGCTGATAGAATTTAGCCAATTGGAATTCAAGGTATGCCATCTTGGATGACGTCCCTTAAAGGAACCTTCATTCTTCAGTAGCCGTCGGAAGAAAAGGATGCTCCGCACTGGATGTCTTGAAGATGGAAGAAGACTTCTGCCCGCCAGGAGGACCACTTCTTGCCGCTTGGATGAAGACTTCTCCCGGCTTCGTTGAGGTCTTCTTGACGCTTGGATGAAGACTTCTCCCGGCTTGATGAGGATGGATGACGGTCTTCAAAAACTGTAAGTGGATCTTCGGGGGTTAGTGTTAGTTTTTTTTAAGGGTCTATTGGGTGGGTTTTATTTTTAGATTAGGGTCTTTGGGCAACGTAAAAGAGCTAAATGCCCATCCAAATGCCCTTTTCAAGGCAATGGGGAGCTTAGGTTTTTTAAATAGGATTTTATTTGGGGGGGTTGGTTGTGTGGGTGGTGGGTTTTACTGTTGGGGGGTTGTTTGTATTTTTTTTTTACAGGTAAAAGAGCTGATTTCTTTGGGGCAATGCCCCTCAAAAGGCCCTTTTAAAGGTACACTCAATCAAAATTAAACTTTCACTATTCAGATAGAGCATGCTATTTTAAACAACTTTCCAATTTACTTCCATTAACTAAATGTGCACAGTCTTTTTATATTTAAACTTTTTGAGTCACCAGCTCCTACTAAGCATGTGCAAGAATAAGTGTGTATGCATTTGTGAATGGCTGATGGCTGTCACATGGTACGTGTATGCATTTGTGATTGGCTGATGGCTGTCACATGGTACAGGGGGAGTGGAAAAAGATATAACTTTTAAAATTGTCAACTACTCATTTGAAGTTCAGACTAACTACTATTGCATTATCTTGTTAATTTGCATTTGTTGATTATGCAAATCTACTGTGTTGACTGGTCCTTTAAGTGCTATTAGCAGTTTAGTTTAGGCTAGGGTTTTTTTTATTTTGGGGGGGCTTTTTTATTTTGATAGGGCTATTAGATTAGTTGTAATTAGTTTAAATATTTGATCATTTCTTTTTTCTAATTTAGTGTATATTTTAATTGTAATTTAGAGTTTATTATTTTTTGTAATTTAGATAATTGTATTTAATTAATGTAATGCACCTCCGCTCCGTGCCGCCTTCTTTCTGGATGAAGATAGAATATGATGGAGTCGCCTGGAAGAAGAACTTCTCCGCCGGACTTCAGGAATGGTGAATACCTATTTGGGGCATAGGTTTAGGATTTTTTTTATTTATTTTTTTTAATTTTTAAGATTAGGGATTTAATGGGCAGTAAAAGAGCTGAATGCCTTTTAAGGGAAATGCCCATACAAATGCCCCTTAAGGGGCAATGGATAGTTTAGTTTTTTTTAGTGGTAGGTTTTTTATTTTGGGGGGTTTGGTGGGAGGGGGGATTTACTGTTAGGGTGGACTTAGTATTTTTTAAATGTAAAAGAGCTGTTTAACTTAGGGCAATGCCCTACAAAAGGCCATTTTAAGGGCTATTGGTAGTTTAGTTTAGATTAGGGGGTGTTTTTTATTTTGGGGGGCTTTTTATTTTCATAGGGTTTAGGTTTAATTTTTTTTTTTTTTGATAATTTTGTTTATTTTTTTCTGTTATTTTAGAGTTTTTTATTTTTTGTAATTTTAGATTAATTTTTTTTGTAATTTAATGTTAGGTTTTACTTAAGTGTAACTTAGTATTGGGGTTATTTTAGGGGGTGTTAGGTTAGGGGGCTTAGTAATTAAATTAGTTATTTGTGTTGTGGGGGGTTGGCGGTTTAGGGGTTAATAGGTTAATTAGGTTTATTGTGATATGGGGGTTTGATGGTGTAGGGTTTTTTAGGTTAATTAGGTTTATTGCAATGTGGGGGTTTGTCGGTTTAGGGGTTAATAGGTTAATTAGGTTTATTGCGATGTGGGGGTTTGGTGGTTCAGGGATTAATAGGTTAATTAGGTTTATTGTGATGTGGGGGGTTGGCGGTTTAGGGGTTAATATTTTAATTATGTTATTTGCGGATTAGGGGTTAACTACTTTATTATTTTGCGATGTGAGGGTTTGCGGTTTAGGTGTTTGTTAATACTTAGTGCGGGAGGTTAGGTTCTCCTTGTTATACTTCGTGCGGGCGGTTACGTGTTTTTTATATATTACTTGTCGGTGGTTACGTTTTTTTGTTATTTTGTGCGGTTGTGTGGGTTTTTTCTAAGGCTTCGGGTTTGCCTATGCTGCATCCAGGTGGATTCAGAAAATGGCAGGGTGGTGAAAGAATCCACCTAAGGTCGATTCTTTCACCACCCTGCCATTTTCAGAATCCACCGGGTTTCAGCTTCGCTGCATCCAGGTGGATTCTTTTGGCTGCACGCGCAACCAACATTCTGTGAGCAGCCAACATTCTGGAGACACCGACGGACACTTTACAAACGTGATTATAGTATAGAAAATACATTTGTGCATTGTCACTAGGAGCAAAGGTGGAAGCATTGTTGTGGAAGGAGAAACCTTGGCTTTCCAGCTTGTTTAATCTGGTGGTTGAGCTTTAGCTAAAGACAGGTGGGAGAGTTTTATACACAGATGGAAGAATTTGATTGATATAACTGACAGGTATGGGGATGTCAAGTTGACTGAATGGATGTTAAAGGCTATGTAGAAATGAAGTAGGCTAGGCATTTTGAAAGCAGTTGTTAATAAGGGACATGCAGTGTTAAGAAGGCTGGTTGAGGTATGGGTATATGTATCACTGTATGATGTTTCACTCTTTAGGGTATAGTTTGTTATGCCACTTCTGATTTCAGATATAGACTGAGAAAATATGTGTGTTGAAGAGGGAATCCATCATTAGTGTTTTGTGGCAAACCCAGTTATTTTTATTTGTTTAGTCTATAATGAGCTCTAGTTCATGCTAATAGGATGACACTGTCCCAATTTCAGTTTATTGTGGCTTTGGATTTGTTGGTTTTGTCTGTGTAAGATTGTCATTCACATTCTTTCCATATAGTGGTGGTGACAAAGACCATTTTACTAGTAGTTAGACATAATAATATTAAAAGCATTGCAAGGTGGGCTTCAGGGAGGTTTAAGTCCTAAGTAAGATCTTGCTTGGGAAGCTTTGTTGTTCTTTTTTTTTTCCTAGCACTATGGGCATTGGTATAGCTACAGTTATAAGCAATAATCATTGGTGAAGAACAGTTTAAAGTGTTTTTCCTTCTGGTTTTTAACAATGTTTTCAAGTCATTTCTTTAGTGAATGATAGAATGTAACCTGCTCTTACATATTTTTCACTGAATTTGATAATGGAGGTGTAGGTTTGTACATTGTGGGCTAAGATGGACTTTTTTAATCTAGCCCATTGAACCTCTCATTATTTGTCCACCATAATAAAATACCAAATGTGGGGTAAATGATTTTAGGAATTAGCATTATTTGTATGGACATCTAGTTTTCAATATTTGGCCACTTTGCCATATTATATATGCTACTAGTTATTTCAATTTTTTACCACATTGTAATGATGTATGTTTAATGCATTACTTATATTACAGGGAGTCATTTAAAATCAATATATTTAATTTAGACATATTTTAAATTTATCTTAGATGAGTCATTATTTCCAATGATACTGAGTTACCAAGATGTACCAAAGGAAATAGAGTATTCTAGTAGATTTGGAAAGTGAACAAGCTTAATGGGGAATAGGTAATTGTGTTTGAGACAATTTATTTTCAAACCTTTGACGTAATTAATTGTTGTTTGCTTATTTTATACTTATGTTTGAAGATGGTTGTTGATCCAGGACATAGCATGATGCCAGTAACGTCTAAGTAGAAAATTATATAACACAAACTTCACTACAGTAAAAAACAGTTTACATACTAGGGTTGCAACCCTGGCCATGTTAACCTGGACAGTTATGCATTACACATGTTGCTGAGTATGCAGGGAGGAACATGACTAGTGCTGTCCAGCAGAACTATTCATGTGCTATCCAGAGGCACAATATATTTTCCTTCCAGCACATAAAGTTTTACATAATGAAACAAATAAAAGAGAACAATAACAGTGGTGAATTAAAAGACTCATAATACCAAACCATATGATACCAAAAATACAGGAAGAAGATTACCAAACTATATCAAACAGTGATATCATGGATTTGAAATACAGATAATGCAACAAATTAACTACTGAACAAACAATGTCTGAGTCTCGGCACCTAAAGGTTCATAAAATCTGTGAAAGTGTTCTTAATATGAGTTCCTAGGATTTAAAATCTGATTCTGAGATCAAGTGTCAGAGTCTATCAAAACGACCCCACCTTGAGATCAATTTTCTTAGCGGGTGTGGTGACGGAGCAGGGTCGGCTCACCTCTGATCTGGTGCATAGGAAGTCGGTCCACAGGAGATTCTCACTGGGTGCAGCTATCTATACAGGCAGTTAAGCACATCTGTTATCCACCCTGCTGCCTGTGAGTAGCTCACTCTCTCTCTCTACCCTCCGGCCCGTTCTGATGACGTCACTTACCACCTCCGCCACTAGTTTGCTTGCACCCGGTAAAGAAACTCTCCCCTCAGAGTTAGATCCTTCTGCGGTCCGCTGTGCTCACGCTTCCCCAGAATGCAAAGGTATAAGAAATGATTAGGAGTACCAGCCAGGATAAATCTGTAAAACGTAACTTTTATGCGTTTAGCTCCATACTGCACACAATACAAGCACTGTTTTGATTGCTCGTGTACGCTTTCCCCATAGACATCAATGGGGAGAAGGTGTCAGAAAAAACCTAACACCTGCGATCACGGAAAGAAAAGCACCGTAATGCAGCCCCATTGATGTAAATGGGGAAAAAAAAGTTACGTTAAAACCTAACACCCTAACATAAACCCTAAGTCTAAACACCCCTAATTTGCTGCCCCCGACATCACTGGCACCTACATAATAGTATTAACCCCTAATATGCTGCTCCCAATATCGCCGCCACCTACATAAATCTATTAACCCCTAATCTGCCTCTCACAATATCCCTGCCACTATACTAAAGTTATTAACCTCTATTCCCCTGCACCCCAACATCGCCCAAACTATAATACATCAATTAACCCCTATTCCGCCGCTCCCCAACATCGCTGCAACTAAATAAAGCTATTAACCCCTAAACCTCTGGCCTCCCACATCGCTAACATTAAATAAACCTATTAATCCCTAAACCGCCAGCCCCCCACATCGCAACAAAATAAATTTAACTATATTAACCCCTAAACCTATACCTAACCCTAACCCTAACATCCCCTAACTTTAAAATAATTTAAATACAGCTAAATTAAAGTTACAATTATTAACTGAATAATACCTATTTAAAACTAAATACATACTTACCTGTGAAAAAAGCTTAGGTTTTATTTTTATTTCACAGGTAAGTTTGTATTTATTTTAACTTGGTAGACTAGTTAGTAAAAAATAGTTATTAACTATTTACTAACTACCTAGTTAAAATAAATACAAACTTACCTGTGAAATAAAACCTAAGCTGCCTTACACTAAAACGTCCCATTACAAAAAATAAAAAACTACCATTATAAAAAATAACGAAATTATCAAAAAAATTAAAAATATTCCTATTCTAATACCCTTAAAAAAAAAAAAAAAAAAAAAAAAGCCTAATCTATAATAAACTACCAAGGGCCCTTAAAAGGGCCTTTTGTAGGGCATTGCCCTGAAGTTAACATTTCAATTGCTACAAAACAAACACATCTTAACAGTATACAAACCCCCACCCCCCAAACCCACAAAATAAAAAGACAGTAAAACCTAATCTACCCATTGCCCTGAAAAGCATTTAGCTGTTTTTCCTGCCCTTATAAGGGAATTCAGCTCTTTTATGAAATGCCCAAGCCCTAATCTAAAAATAAAAACCCACCCCAAAACGAAAAAAAATACATTACACAAAATAACAAATTCAAAAGCAAAAATAATAAAAATTATTCCTATTCTAATACCCATTTAAAAAAAAAACAGCCCAAAATAAACAACCTAATCTAGAATAAACTACCAATAGCCTTTAAAAGGGCTTTTTGTAGGGCATTGCCCTAAGTTAAACAGCTCTTTTACCTGAAAAAAAAATACAAAGACGCATTAACATTACAAACCCCCAAACCCACAAAATAAAAAAAACTATTTAAAAAAACCTAAGCTAACCATTGCCCTGAAAAAGGACATTTGTATAGGCATTGTCCTTAATAGGGAATTTAGCTCTTTTGCTTTGCCCAGAAAAGGGCATTTAGCGCTTTTTACGAAAAGCCCAAACCCTAAACTAAAAAAAAAAACACCCAAAAAAACCCATCACTAACCCCCGAAGATCCACTTACAGTTTTTGAAGTCCCGCTTGAATGATCTTCATCCAGGCAGCAAGAAGTCTTCATCCAGACAGCTTCTTCTATCTTCATCCATGCAGCAAAGTTCTCATCTAGGCAGCGAGAAGTCTTCATCCAGACGACCTCTTCTATCTTCATCCCGGCGGCATCTTCTATCTTCATCCCGGCGGTACGAAGCGGGTCCATCCTGAATATATCTGGGCGCAGAGCATCCTCTTCATACGACCACCACAGTACACTGAATCTTCAATGCAAGGTATGCAATTCAAGATGGTGTCCCTAGCATTCCTATTGGTTGATTTGATTTTGGAAAATCAAATCAGCCAATAGGATGAGAGCTACTGAAATCCTACTGACTGGATAAAGACTTCTTGCCACCTGAATGAGGACATCGCCAGCTGGATGAAGATAGAAGATACCGCCGGGATGAAGACTTCTTGCCGCATGGATGATGACTTCGCCGGCTGGATGGATCCATCTAGCTGGACTTCAAGAACTGTAAGTGGATCGTCGGGGGCTAGTGTTAGGTTTTTTTAAGGTTTTTTTTGGTGGGTTTTATTTTTAGATTAGGGTCTGGGCAATGTAAAATAGCTAAATGCCCTTTTAAGTTCAATGCCCATACAAATGCCCTTTTCAGGGCAATGAGTAGCTTAGGCTTTTTTAAGAGTTAGGGTTTTTATTTGGGGGGGTTGGATGGGTGGTGGGTTTTACTGTTGGGGGGGTGTTTTTTTACAGGTAAAAGAGCTGATATCTTTGGGGCAATGCCCCACAAAAGGCTATTTTAAGGGCGATTGGTAGTTTATTGTAGGCTAGGGTTTTTTTTATTTTGGGGTGCTTTTTTATTTTGATAGGGCTATTAGATTAAGTGTATTTTTTTTTTTATAATTTGTTTTGTTATTTTTAGTAATTTAGTGTTTGTTTTTTTTGGTAACTGTGTTTTTTTATTTGTATTTGTACTTTAGGACTTTGTAATAATGTTTAATTGTAGATTGAAATAATTTTAGTAGGGTTAGGTTTTATAATATGTAATTTATTTAATTTAATTAGTAGTTTAATGTAATTGTAGTATAATAGTTAGTGTAGGTTAATTAATAGTTTAAAATTAGTTTCTTTTAATTCTACAGGAACATTTTTATTAAACTGAAGATAGGGATAATGTAATTTTAACTTAAAGTTATGGGGGGATATTTATCAAAGCGTCAACTGAAAATACGCTTGAATTTCGCGTCGTAATTGTCGCAAGATTGATCCGACCTAGTTATCAAAGCCTCAAGATCGGAAGAAGTTGAATTTTGTGACGTAACATACGATCCGGCGGTCTCAATCCGACGCAGATCAATGCAAGTTGAAACCCCGTTGAATTTTAGTGGAATTATGCTGCAAGAGAATGAAGCATATCACCTAATAAAAGTCAATTACAAACTATTAAATATGTATACCCTTCAAAAATCGAACAATATTATTGCTACAAATTCGGTGCACTATATAGAGATACATTTTTACATTAAAAAATATAGATGTTTAATTTTACAATCTATTTGCACCATGTTTAATGTTGTATATACGCTTATACAAATGTTACAAACACAAGGTTATTAAATAGCATTCCCTTTCTGTCATGTTTTGCAATGGTCATATTCTACATTATTATTTAATTCACTCTTCCAATACATTTTTGAACAAAGGATAGCAAAAGAATGAAAACTTAAAAAAATGAATTCATACAAAGGATAGCAAGAGAATGAAAACTAAAAAAACACAACAAATTCACACAAAGGATAGCAAGAGAATGAAAACAGTGCCATTAAAAATACATTGACATGATTTTAAAATGGCATTCTATGTTTTACAGGTTCAACAGCTGTAATAAATGCAGGTGTATTCTTTGTGCAATTCAATTACGGCTAGATTTAGAGTTTTGTTGGTAACGACCCGCGTAGCTAACGCTGCCTTTTTTTTGGCCGCACCATAAAAATAACTCTGGTGTTGAGAGTCCAAAAAAAGGCTGCGTTAGGCTCCAAAAAAGGAGCGCAGAGCATTTTTAACGCAATTTCAACTCTCGATACCAGAGTTGCTTACGCAAGCGGCCAGCCTCAAAAACGTGCTCATGCACGATTCCCCCATAGGAAACAATGGGGCTGTTTGAGCTGAAAAAAAACCTAACACCTGCAAAAAAGCAGCGTTAAGCTCCTAACGCGGCCCCATTGTTTCCTATGGGGAAACACTTCCTACGTCTGCACCTAACACCCTAACATGTACCCCGAGTCTAAACACCCCTACCCTTACACTTATTAACCCCTAATCTGCCGCCCCCGCTATCGCTGACCCCTGTATATTTTTTTTAACCCCTAATCTGCCGCTCCGTAAACCGCCGCTACTTACATTATCCCTATGTACCCCTAATCTGCTGCCCTAACATCGCCGACCCCTATATTATATTTATTAACCCCTAATCTGCCCCCCACAACGTCGCCGCCAGCTACCTACAATTATTAACCCCTAATCTGCCGAGCGGACCTGAGCGCTACTATAATAAAGTTATTAACCCCTAATCCGCATCACTAACCCTATAATAAATAGTATTAACCCCTAATCTGCCCTCCCTAACATCGCCGACACCTAACTTCAAACATTAACCCCTAATCTGCCGACCGGAGCTCACCGCTACTATAATAAATGTATTAACCCCTAAAGCTAAGTCTAACCCTAACACTAACACCCCCCTAAATTAAATATAATTTAAATCTAACGAAATAAATTAACTCTTATTAAATAAATTATTCCTATTTAAAGCTAAATACTTACCTGTAAAATAAATCCTAATATAGCTACAATATAAATTATAATTACATTGTAGCTATTTTAGGATTAATATTTATTTTACAGGCAACTTTGTAATTATTTTAACCAGGTACAATAGCTATTAAATAGTTACCTAGTTAAAATAATTACAAAATTACCTGTAAAATAAATCCTAACCTTAGTTACAATTAAACCTAACACTACACTATCATTAAATTAATTAAATAAAATACCTACAATTACCTACAATTAAACCTAACACTACACTATCAATAAATTAATTAAATACAATATCTACAAATAACTACAATAAAATAAACTATCTAAAGTACAAAAAATAAAAAAGAACTAAGTTACAAAAAATAAAAAAATATTTACAAACATAAGAAAAAAATTACAACAATTTTAAACTAATTACACCTACTCTAAGCCCCCTAATAAAATAACAAAGACCCCCAAAATAACAAAATGCCCTACCCTATTCTAAATTACTACATTTCAAAGCTCTTTTACCTTACCAGCCCTGAACAGGGCCCTTTGCGGGGCATGCCCCAAGAAATTCAGCTCTTTTGCCTGTAAAAAAAACATGCAATACCCCCCCCCAACATTACAACCCACCACCCACATACCCCTAAACTAACCCAAACCCCCCTTAAATAAACCTAACACTAAGCCCCTGAAGATCTTCCTACCTTGTCTTCACCTCACCAGGTATCACCGATCCGTCCTGGCTCCAAAATCTTCATCCAACCCAAGCGGGGGCTGGCGATCCATCATCCGGTGGCTGAAGCGGTCCAGAAGAGGCTCCAAAGTCTTCATCCTATCCAGGAAGAAGAGGCGATCCGGACCGGCAACCATCTTGATCCAAGCGGCATCTTCTATCTTCATCCGATGACGACCGGCTCCATCCTGAAGACCTCCAGCGCGGATCCGTCCTCTTCTTCCGACGACTTCCCGACGAATGACGGTTCCTTTAAGGGACGTCATCCAAGATGGCGTCCCTCGAATTCCGATTGGCTGATAGGATTCTATCAGCCAATCGGAATTAAGGTAGGAATATTCTGATTGGCTGATGGAATCAGCCAATCAGAATCAAGTTCAATCCGATTGGCTGATCCAATCAGCCAATCAGATTGAGCTTGCATTCTATTGGCTGATCGGAACAGCCAATAGAATGTGAGCTCAATCTGATTGGCTGATTGGATCAGCGGTATGGAAAAGTCGCGGCTGAAAAGTGAGCGTTAGACCCTTTTTTCAGTGACTCCAAATACCGGCGGTAGCCTAAAACCAGCGTTAGGAGCCTCTAACGCTGGTTTTCACGGCTACCGCCAAACTCCAAATCTAGGCCTTAATTACTTATGCACAACACATGAGTATTTAGCTAGGGATGAAATCTGAACTCAGTCATTGTATTTTAACTTAAAAACACATTGTAGCACTGTTTTCATTCTGTTGCTATCCTTTGTTGGAAGTAGAATGCCATTTTAAAGTCATTTCTATGTATTTTGCATGTCATTGTTTTCCTTTGTGCTAGAAAAATACATTGAAATAAATGTAAAATGGCATATCATAATGTTTGACATTGCATTCTCTTTCTTACTTAGGTTTGGCAATGTTAATACACCACATTGTTCTTAAAATGATATTTCAAAAACACTGCCATCCAAACACAGAAAATCTGAATTAGGATTGCAACCATAGATAAGTTATTTAGTTAATTGCACAAACAATACACCTGTATTTATTAGAGCTGCTGAACTCACCTGGATGATCTAATTCTAGACATTCATTTTGACACAACATTGTGCTCGTCAAATGACGCAATAATACAGAAATTTTGTTAATTGTGAATAAATTATTCAATCAATTTGCTCGTAAAATGACGCAAGAATAATGCAATTCTGCAAGTCATTGGTTAGGTAATGTGTGGCGCATCTCTTATTCAATTGCTGAAATCATTCACAGCTGTAGAACTTGGCAGTATAAAAGGGGCTTTCAATCACTTCATTTCATTATTATTTTGAGCATGGATATTCTAAATGCTTTACACTTTGTACTGTTCTTAAGGAGACGCAGGGAAAGATGGGTGTTGATGGCTGCAGTTGTGCAACAAAAAAGACACCAGCGGGTACCAAGGGTGTTCCTGCCTAGGGTTGGCCTCCATGCCCTCAGTGACCAAGAGGTGATCCTTAGATTTTGACTAAATAGGGCCTCTATTGAGAGGCTCTATGTCGAAATCAAGGACTCTCTCGAGCCACTCACTGCAAGGACTAGGGCAATCTCTGGGATGGTGAAATTACTATCGGTCCTTTATTTATTGGCAACTAAATCATTCCAGGATGTGGCAGGTCTAGGCATAGGTATGAGCCAGGCAACCTTCTCACGTCATCTGAAAGTTGTCCTGAATGCCTTGCACCAATGCCTAGTCCATCGTGTCCACTTCCCAAATGCACATGAGGAGTGGCATGCTGTAAAGCTCCAGTTCTATCATCTTGCTGGATTGCTAAGAGTATCGGGGGCCATAGATTGCATGCATGTATTGGTGCAGCCTCCCAGGGGTACAGAGGAGCATTACCGGGACAGGAAGCACAACCACTCGATGAATATCCAGGTCATCTGCAATGCCAGGTTGAGGATAATGAGCGTACGCTTTGGACTCCCTGGCTGCAACCACGATTCCTTCATTCTCCGGAATTCGGCCATCTACCATCGTTTCCAGGAGGGACAAATGCAAGAGGGAATCCTGGTAAATATCTCATATATACTCCAACAAATGTATATGATATATTTTATTCATTTTGATTGCTAATGTCAATGATCTATTTTATTACGCAGGTTATTCTGGATATTTGTGTCTTCCGTGGCTGTTCACACCCATCCACAACTCCAACGGAGTGGAAGAGGTGCACTACAATGCTGCACACATCACCACCAGATCAGTGATTGAGCGCACTGTTTCCGCTGCTTGGACATCTCTGGTGGGGTTCTTCAGTACGCCCCCTCCAAAGACTCCTTCATTTTTTTTTATTTGCTGTATGTTGCACAACATTGCCCTAACAGTCCATGATATAGATCTGGAGAGCTTGGATAACCATGAGTATGGTGAACATCTAGCTCCATTAGAGAAGAATAATGCTAGGGGATTCCAAGCTCGAGCAGGCTATATTCAGGCAGTTTTTGGGCAATAATGTTGACAGTGCAACATACAGTATTTATTTTATTCATATTTACTTTACAGTATATTTTTTAATCCAAAAGATTATTATATATTTTGGATTATGTTTTTGCAAAATTTGTCATTTGAATATCGACAAAATGATATTCTATATCATCGTCTTTCCATTGATTAAAAGTGGTTAATTTTGTCAATCTTGCAATTGTTCAATGTAAAGTTTATGAAAAACAGATGTTTAATAAAATATCTTCAAATAAATATTTTTTTGGCTGTACACTTGACTCTGTTTTTATTTTTAAAGTTATAGCAATAATTTTTTTTAATATGTGATTGATTACCTTCTATCCATGTTTTTTCAAACTGCCCCCTTATTTAATTTCTTTAGACACACTTTCATTTTAGCCACTCACTGTTAACTTTATGGTAACTTATGCCTAGATTTAGAGTTCTGCGTTAGCCGTCAAAACCAGCGTATGGGGCTCCTAACGCTGGTTTTGGCCGCCCGCTGGTATTTAGAGTCAGTCAGGAAAGGGTCTAACGCTCACTTTGCAGCCGCGACTTTTCCATACTGCAGATCCCCTTACGTCAATTGCGTATCCTATCTTTTCAATGGGATCTTTCTAACGCTGGTATTTAGAGTCTTGGCTGAAGTGAGCGATAGAAATCTAACGACAAGACTCCAGCCGCAGAGAAAAGCCAGGAGTTAAGAGCTTTCTGGGCTAACGCTGGTTCATAAAGCTCTTAACTACTGTGCTCTAAAGTACACTAACACCCATAAACTACCTATGCACCCCTAAACTGAGGCCCCCCCACATCGCCGCCACTCTAATACATTTTTTTAACCCCTAATCTGCCGACCGCACACCGCCGCAACCTACGTTATCCCTATGTACCCCTAATCTGCTGCCCCTAACACCGCCGACACCTACATAATATTTATTAACCCCTAATCTGCCCCCCCAACGTCTCCGCCACCTACCTACAATTATTAACCCCTAATCTGCCGACCGGACCTCACCGCTACTATAATAAAGTTATTAACCCCTAATCCGCCTCACTCCCACCTCAATAACCCTATAATAAATAGTATTAACCCCTAATCTGCCCTCCCTAACATCACCGACACCTAACTTCAAGTATTAACCCCTAATCTGCCAACCGGACCTCACCGCTACTCTATTAAATTTATTAAACCCTAAAGCTAAGTCTAACCCTAACACTAACACCCCCCTAAGTTAAATATAATTTTTATCTAACGAAATAAATGATTTCCTATTTAAAACTAATTACTTACCTGTAAAATAAACCCTAATATAGCTACAATATAAATTATAATTACATTGTAGCTATTTTAGGATTTATATTTATTTTACAGGCAACTTTGTATTTATTTTAACCAGGTACAATAGCTATTAAATAGTTAATAACTATTTAATAGCTATCTAGTTAAAATAATTACAAAATTACCTGTAAAATAAATCCTAACCTAAATTACAATTAAACCTAACACTACACTATCAATAAATTATTTAAATAAAATACCTACAATTATCTACAATTAAACCTAACACTACACTATCAATAAATTAATTACATACAAATACCTACAATTAAATACAATTAAATAAACTAACTAAAGTACAAAAAATAAAAAAAGAACTAAGTTACAAAAAATAAAAAAATTATTTACAAATATTATAAAAAGATTACAACAATTTTAAGCTAATTACACCTACTCTAAGCCCCCTAATAAAATAACAAAGCCCCCCCCCCCAAAAAAATGCCCTACCCTATTCTAAAATAAAAATAGAAAAGCTCTTTTACCTTACCAGCCCTTAAAAGGGCCTTTTGCGGGGCATGCCCCAAAGAATTCTGCTCTTTTGCCTGTAAAAAAAAACATACAATACCCCCCCAACATTACAACCCACCACCCACATACCCCTAATCTAACCCAAACCCCCCTTAAATAAACCTAACACTAAGCCCCTGAAGATCTCCCTACCTTATCTTCACCACGCCAGGTATCACCGATCCGTCCAGAAGAGGCTCCGAAATCTTCATCCAAGCCCAAGCGGGGGCTGAAGAGGTCCATCATCGGGCTGAAGAGGTCCATCATCGGGCTGAAGAGGTCCATCATCCGGCTGAAGAGGTCCATCATCGGGCTGAAGAGGTCCATCATCCAGCTGAAGTCTTGATCCAAGCGGGGGCTGAAGAGATCCATCTATCAAGCGGCATCTTCAATCTTCTTTCTTCCGGATCCATCTTCATCCCGCCGACGCGGAACATCCATCCTGGCTGACGACTTCCCGACGAATGACGGTTCCTTTAAATGACGTCATCCAAGATGGCGTCCCTCGAATTCCGATTGGCTGATAGGATTCTATCAGCCAATCGGAATTAAGGTAGGAAAATTCTGATTGGCTGATGGAATCAGCCAATCAGATTGAGCTCACATTCTATTGGCTGTTCCGATCAGCCAATAGAATGCAAGCTCAATCTGACTGGCTGACTATATAATTTTTATTTAAAAATATTAATTCAAAACATATATGTCGTAGATTCAACCTTTAAGAAGCGGATACAATTATATCTTACACATGCATTTTGATTTTGATCATCAATCATTTGTAACATTTGTATTATGTGAATAAAGTAATAACAAACAAACACATTGATTAATCTTCAAATTATTTTTATTTATAATTTGAAAATAAATCCAAATTCCAAAGTTTAGAAAAAGAAAAATACATACATAATCACACAAAACAAAAAAAAAACAAAAAACAGAAATGATATAAATTAGCACAATAAAAACCCTATTTTTTCACTCTTTTTGGTGATGGAGACAGAGGGGTGAGGTCTCTCCCTTGTTCCCCTTCTCCCAAACATTAAAAACAATTCTCTATTAAAAATATGGTTGTCTTCGTCTGCCCTCTCCCGATGCTGGAGTTCTTCCTGCTCTACAGCTGCCCTTCCCCTATCTACCTCTAATCTCTCCCTATCAAAATTTATTCTATCACTATCCCTCTGCCTTTCGTAAAAAAATCTATCCCTCTCTAATTCTAATATTGCACTATCCCTCATCCGTTCATATTCAAATCTTTTCCTCTCTAAATCTATTCTACCTGATTCTATTCTCAACCATTCCCTCTCTAAATCTAATATTTCCCTATCTACTATGATGCCCCTCTCTAATATCTGCCCCTGTTGCTCAACAGATAATCTTAATGCCCCATGCAACGCATGGTGATCATCCCAGTACTGCCTGGCCAGATGTAACTTTTGACAAACTGCATCATCATCATTGATGGGAGGCAGTTTGTGGCCAGGATCAGCACAGCCATGAGCTGCTGGGGCACGAGCAACAGGTGCAGGTTGGGCACCAGGGTCCAGAGCAGCTGGGTCTTCTTGGTCAGGAGGGGCAGCACAGAAGAGAGCCTCCATATCCTATGTCACCTGGGAGATTTCCTGTTCCTGTGATTCTGGTAATTGGGTCTCTCCCAGGGACGACTCCTCCACAATGGCTCTCATCTGAGGAACACAACCGTTGATCTCCTCCGAAACATTATGTGCATGTTCCATATCTAAAGAAATTGGAATAAAATAAAATATTAGAATCCCATGTAATGTAAACTGAAAGATTAAAGGCATATAAAAGTAAACAGATAGCTTCCATGATTCCTATCATGATTCTCAATTTAAAAAAACTGTATTTTAACATGAATGATACTGATAGCTAATGTTATCTTAAAGGGATACTCCATCAAAGATTGTAATACAAATGAATGTGTCTCACCTTTTTTAAAAAGATATTTAATTGTTGCTATATAAATGTTTGAACAAAAGTGCTTATTATAAAAACTATATCATTTTCAAAATTTTATTTAAGTATTCACCGTGCACAAGCATTAACAAGCCGCACTGGTGCTGTGAGAAGCTTGAGTATTGACAATGCTGTTGCGCAGAGAATATAGGGCGCGATCCGATATCGATCGCAGTTTGCGGCGCAAGCGAGGGAACCGGCGTCGCCCGCAGTTTCAGCTCGCAACTCGAGCCATCCCATATAGGTCGCCGTCAGATGCTAACGTGCCGTAAGTCTCACAAACCAGCGATGTCCAGAAATCTGCGTAAGTACAAATTTCTGGCGTCGCCAGTGACTTGCGCCACGTTAGAATCTGCCGGCGCCTATAAAACCTGACTAAAGTCTAAAACACCCGCACTGTCTAACACGCCTCCCTAACATAGCCCGCACTGTCTAACACGCCTCCCTAACATAGCCCGCACTGTCTAACCCTCTATCCGCTATCCCCCCTCACCAGCCTAACAATAAAAAAGCTATTAACCCCTAAACCGCCGCTCCTTTACCCCGCCGCAACCTAATAAAGTTATTAACCCCTAAACCGCCGCTCCCGTACCCCGCCGCCAGCTATATTATATCTATAACCCCCTAAAGTGAGCCCTTAACACCGCCGCCATCTATATTAAAATTATTAACCCCTAATCTAAGCCCCTTACACCGCCGCCATCTCTATTAAAATGATTAACCCCTAATTTAATCTACCTACCCTGCCGCCAGCTATATTATCTATATTAACCCTAAGTATATTATAGTTAATATAGGTATTACATTATATATATTAACTATATTAACCCTAATTATATTAGGGTTAATATAGTTAATATAGTTACTATAGTATTTATATTAACTATATTAACTCTATCTAACCCTAACTAAATTTATATTAAATTAATCTAATTCATTTATAAACTAAAATATTCCTATTTAAATCTAAATACTTACCTATAAAATAAACCCTAAGATAGCTACAATATAATTAATAATTACATTGTAGCTATGTTAGGGTTAATATTTATTTTACAGGTAAATTGTTAATTATTTTAACTAGGTATAATAGATATTAAATAGTTATTAACTATTTAATATCTACCTAGTTAAAATAATTACCCAATTACCTGTAAAATAAATCCTAACCTAAGTTACAAATACACCTACACTATCAATAAATTTAATAAACTACTAACATCTATCTAAAAATACAATTAAATTAACTAAACTAAATTACAAAAAAAACAAACACTAAATTACAAAAAATAAAAAAAAGATTACAAGATATTTAAGCTAATTACACCTATTCTAAGCCCCCTAATAAAATAATAAACCCCCAAAATAAAAAAAATTCCCTGCCCTATTCTAAATTCAACAAATTTCAAAGCTCTTTACCTTACCAGCCCTTAAAAGGGCCTTTTGTGGGGCATGCCCCAAAGAATTCAGCTCTTTTGCATACAAGAAATACAATACCCCCCCCCCATTACAACCCACCACCCACATACCCCTATTCTAAACCCACCCAAACCCCCCTTAAAAAAGCCTAACACTACCCCCCTGAAGATCTCCCTACCTTGTCTTCACCACACCGGGCCGAACTCCTGATCCGGGCGATGTCTTCCTCCAAGCGGCAAAGAAGAATTCTTCCTCCGGCGATGTCTTCCTCCAAGCGGCAAAGAAGAATTCTTCCTCCGGCGACGTCTTCCTCCAAGCGGCAGCAAAGTCTTCATTCTTCCGGCGGCATCTTCAATCTTCTTTCTTCGCTCCGCCGCCGCGGAGCATCCATCCCGGCCGACTGCTGAACTTGGAATGATGTACCTTTAAATGACGTCATCCAAGATGGCGTCCGCCGAATTCCGATTGGCTGATAGGATTCTATCAGCCAATCGGAATTAAGTTAAAAAAATCTGATTGGCTGATTGAATCAGCCAATCAGATTCAAGTTCAATCCGATTGGCTGATCCAATCAGCCAATCAGATTGAGCTCGCATTCTATTGGCTGATCGGAACAGCCAATAGAATGCGAGCTCAATCTGATTGGCTGATTGGATTAGCCAATCGGATTGAACTTGAATCTGATTGGCTGATTCAATCAGCCAATCAGATTTTTTTAACTTAATTCCGATTGGCTGATAGAATCCTATCAGCCAATCGGAATTCGGCGGACGCCATCTTGGATGACGTCATTTAAAGGTACATCATTCCAAGTTCAGCAGTCGGCCGGGATGGATGCTCCGCGGCGGCGGAGCGAAGAAAGAAGATTGAAGATGCCGCCGGAAGAATGAAGACTTTGCTGCCGCTTGGAGGAAGACGTCGCCGGAGGAAGAATTCTTCTTTGCCGCTTGGAGGAAGACATCGCCGGAGGAAGAATTCTTCTTTGCCGCTTGGAGGAAGACATCGCCCGGATCGGATCAGGAGTTCGGCCCGGTGTGGTGAAGACAAGGTAGGGAGATCTTCAGGGGGGTAGTGTTAGGCTTTTTTAAGGGGGGTTTGGGTGGGTTTAGAATAGGGGTATGTGGGTGGTGGGTTGTAATGGGGGGGGGGGGGTATTGTATTTCTTGTATGCAAAAGAGCTGAATTCTTTGGGGCATGCCCCACAAAAGGCCCTTTTAAGGGCTGGTAAGGTAAAGAGCTTTGAAATTTGTTGAATTTAGAATAGGGCAGGGAATTTTTTTTATTTTGGGGGTTTATTATTTTATTAGGGGGCTTAGAATAGGTGTAATTAGCTTAAATATCTTGTAATCTTTTTTTTATTTTTTGTAATTTAGTGTTTGTTTTTTTTTGTAATTTAGTTTAGTTAATTTAATTGTATTTTTAGATAGATGTTAGTAGTTTATTAAATTTATTGATAGTGTAGGTGTATTTGTAACTTAGGTTAGGATTTATTTTACAGGTAATTGGGTAATTATTTTAACTAGGTAGATATTAAATAGTTAATAACTATTTAATATCTATTATACCTAGTTAAAATAATTAACAATTTACCTGTAAAATAAATATTAACCCTAACATAGCTACAATGTAATTATTAATTATATTGTAGCTATCTTATGGTTTATTTTATAGGTAAGTATTTAGATTTAAATAGGAATATTTTAGTTTATAAATGAATTAGATTAATTTAATATAAATTTAGTTAGGGTTAGATAGAGTTAATATAGTTAATATAAATACTATAGTAACTATATTAACCCTAATATAATTAGGGTTAATATAGTTAATATATATAATGTAATACCTATATTAACTATAATATACTTAGGGTTAATATAGATAATATAGCTGGCGGCGGGGTAGGTAGATTAAATTAGGGGTTAATCATTTTTATATAGGTGGCGGCGGTGTAAGGGGTCAGATTAGGGGATAGATAAGGTAGATGGCGGCGGTTTTAGAGGCTCACAGTAGGGGGTTAGTTTATGTAGATGGCGGCGGGGTCCGGGAGCGGCGGTTTAGGGGGTAATAACTTTATTAGGGATTTCGGGGGGGGGGGGGGGATCGCGGTTGACAGGTAGATAGACATTGCGCATGCGTTAGGTGTTAGGTTTATTTTAGCAGATCGCGGTTGACAGGGAGATAGACATTGCGCATGCGTTAGGTGTTAGGTTTATTTTCTAGTTAGTTTAGGGAGTTACGGGGCTCCAATAGTCAGCGTAAGGCTTCTTACGGCTGCTTTTTGTGGCGAGGTGAAAATGGAGTAAGTTTTCTCCATTTTCGCCACGTAAGTCCTTACGCTGCATATTGGATACCAAACTGCGCGGGTTTGGTATACCTGCCTATGGCCCAAAAAACTGCGGGCGACGGCAGAAATATACGCGCGTAACTTCTAGGTTACGCCGTATATGTGATACCAAATCCGCGCAAATATTGGCGTCGCCGGCTTTTGCGGGCGACGCTTTATATTGGATCGACCCCATAGTATTCTGAGCCACAGGGATGTGCATGTAAAAACATAAACTATTAAAATTAATATTTAGATTTTATCAAAGAGAGATAGATCTATCTATCTATCTATCTATCTATCTAAGCGATAATGTCAATGTTTGTATAGGTTAAAGCAATATTCTATTCAAAATAGAAGGGTAATGATTGTGATAGAGCATGAAATTTGAATGAACTTTATAAATACATCAATGAACATTTTTCTCTGTTCTCTGTTAATATTGTTTGAAATGTAGGCTAAGATGTTCTTTATTTTGTTAAGCACATAGGTAGCACTTGATGATTGTTATTGAAATGTAGGAAAACAATCATCAGGCAAAACACAGTTGATGATACAAACCTGTGATTCCTTCTAAGTTTAAATGGACATGAAACCCAAAAATCTTCATTCATGATTAAGCTAGAGTATTCATTTTTTATTTATTTTAAACAAATTACTTCTATTATCTAATTTGTTTCCTTCTCTTGGTATGCTTTGTTGAATGAGCATCAATGCACTACTGTTTGCTGACTGAACACATTGGTGAGCCAATGACAATCAGTATATATATTCAGCAACCAATCATCAGCTATAACCTAGGTTCTTTGCTACTCCTGATCTTGCCAAGATAAACATTTCAGCAAAGGATGACAAGAGAATGAAGCACATTAAATAATCGTAGTACATTTTAAAATTGATTAATATTGTATTCTCTATCTGAATCCACAAAGATTCTTCATTACAAATTCATCTTGAACTCTTACTATTCTGCCCTTAATCTCCATAAGGAACACTACTTCTCTACTCTTATCTCTAATCTTTCTTTAAACCAAAAACAACTGTTCTCCACTTTCAATACTCTTCTCCGCCCTCCCCCACCTCCTAATACAATGTCTCTGTCAGCTCAAGACTTTGCCAGCCACTTCATTAACAAAATCAACTCCATCAGAAACGAAATCAGCTCTCAACATAATTCCATTCTCTCACCCCGTCAAATGCTCTCAATCAACCACAACCCACATAACCTTAAACTTAGCTCATTCTCCCCTGTTACTGAGGAAGAAGTTTTGGCACTTATACTGCGCTCTCACCTCACTACCTGTCCCCTTGACCCTATCCCCTCACAGCTACTCCCCTCCCTCTCTGCTACCCTGCTTAAACCTATACTCCCACACATTTTAAACCTCTCCCTCTGCACAAGAATATTTCCCTCGTCTCTGAAACATGCACTGGTCACACCTATCCTCAAAAAACCTTCCCTTGATCCTACCTCCCCATCCAACTACTGCCCTATTTCCCTACTCCCTCTTGCCTCAAAGCTTCTCGAAAAACTTGTATATGCACGCCTATCCCATTTCCTTACATTAAACTCCCTCCTTGACCCACTGCAATCTGGATTTCATCCCCATCACTCCACAGAGACAGCAATTGTTAAGGTTGCCAATGACCTTCTTACAGCAAAATCAAAAGGCCACTTCTCTCTGCTTATCCTCCTTGATCTGTCCGCAGCCTTTGACACTGTTGACCACACTCTTTTGCTCCAAACCCTCCAATCCTTCGGCATCTGTGACACAGCCCTCTCGTGACTCTCTTCCTACCTGTCAAACCATACCTTTAGTGTAGCCTTCTCTGGGGCCTCCTCTGCCCCGTCACACTTTCTGTCGGAGTACTACAAGGCTTTGTCCTTGGTCCCCTACTCTTCTCAATCTACACATCATCACTAGGCTCCCTAATAAAGTCCCACAGTTTGCAATATCATTTGTATGCCGATGACACCCAAATCTACTTCTCTGCACTAGACATATCTCCTTCCTTGCTAACCCGTGTCACTAACTGTCTTTCTCATATCTCTTCCTGGATGTCCTCTCACTATCTCAAGCTAAATCTCTCCAAAACTGAGCTCCTTATTTTCCCCCCTTCATCCAAAATATCCACCCCCAATCTCTGTATAACTGTCGACAACTCCATCATTACCCCTACCCCACGTGCCCGATGTCTTGGGGTCACATTTCACTCAGATCTCTCTTTCACTCCTCACATTCAGTCCTTGGCTAAAGCCTGCCGCTTCCACCTTAAAAACATCTCTAAAATTAGACACTTCCTTACACAAGACACAACTAAGATTTTAATCCACTCTCAACCACCCTGCTCCCCCTATATCTCAGACCTTGTCTCCAGCTACTCTCCCTCCTATCCCCTTCGCTCTGCTCATGACCCCCTACTCTCCTCCTCTCTTGTTACCTCATCACACTCCTGTTTACAAGACTTCTCCAGACTGGCTCCCATCTTGTGGAACTCTCTGCCTTGCTCCACAAGACTCTCCCCTAGTTTTGAAAGCTTCAAGCACTCCCTAA